>NW_027437818.1:0-108800 GCF_965140245.1 Athene noctua
CTTGCTTTTTCTCAGAAAGAGCCGTGGTGTGCGTTTTCGCCGGAAAACGCGTTTTCGGCCGAAAACGTGTACGTTTGCACTTCCCCGCCACAGGGAAGCTGCTAGCCGGGAATTCTCTGCCTGGTTCTACCCGCTGCCCGGAACGCTACGCAGGGCAAAAGCGGTTCTCGTCCTCCGTGCTTGCTTTTTCTCAGAAAGAGCCGTGGTGTGCGATTTCGCCGGAAAACGCGTTTTCGGCCGAAAACGTGTACGTTTGCACTTCCCCGCCACAGGGAAGCTGCTAGCCGGGAATTCTCTGCCTGGTTCTACCCGCTGCCCGGAACGCTACGCAGGGCAAAAGCGGTTCTCGTCCTCCGTGCTTGCTTTTTCTCAGAAAGAGCCGTGGTGTGCGATTTCGCCGGAAAACGCGTTTTCGGCCGAAAACGTGTACGTTTGCACTTCCCCGCCACAGGGAAGCTGCTAGCCGGGAATTCTCTGCCTGGTTCTACCCGCTGCCCGGAACGCTACGCAGGGCAAAAGCGGTTCTCGTCCTCCGTGCTTGCTTTTTCTCAGAAAGAGCCGTGGTGTGCGATTTCGCCGGAAAACGCGTTTTCGGCCGAAAACGTGTACGTTTGCACTTCCCCGCCACAGGGAAGCTGCTAGCCGGGAATTCTCTGCCTGGTTCTACCCGCTGCCCGGAACGCTACGCAGGGCAAAAGCGGTTCTCGTCCTCCGTGCTTGCTTTTTCTCAGAAAGAGCCGTGGTGTGCGATTTCGCCGGAAAACGCGTTTTCGGCCGAAAACGTGTACGTTTGCACTTCCCCGCCACAGGGAAGCTGCTAGCCGGGAATTCTCTGCCTGGTTCTACCCGCTGCCCGGAACGCTACGCAGGGCAAAAGCGGTTCTCGTCCTCCGTGCTTGCTTTTTCTCAGAAAGAGCCGTGGTGTGCGATTTCGCCGGAAAACGCGTTTTCGGCCGAAAACGTGTACGTTTGCACTTCCCCGCCACAGGGAAGCTGCTAGCCGGGAATTCTCTGCCTGGTTCTACCCGCTGCCCGGAACGCTACGCAGGGCAAAAGCGGTTCTCGTCCTCCGTGCTTGCTTTTTCTCAGAAAGAGCCGTGGTGTGCGATTTCGCCGGAAAACGCGTTTTCGGCCGAAAACGTGTACGTTTGCACTTCCCCGCCACAGGGAAGCTGCTAGCCGGGAATTCTCTGCCTGGTTCTACCCGCTGCCCGGAACGCTACGCAGGGCAAAAGCGGTTCTCGTCCTCCGTGCTTGCTTTTTCTCAGAAAGAGCCGTGGTGTGCGATTTCGCCGGAAAACGCGTTTTCGGCCGAAAACGTGTACGTTTGCACTTCCCCGCCACAGGGAAGCTGCTAGCCGGGAATTCTCTGCCTGGTTCTACCGCTGCCCGGAACGCTACGCAGGGCAAAAGCGGTTCTCGTCCTCCGTGCTTGCTTTTTCTCAGAAAGAGCCGTGGTGTGCGATTTCGCCGGAAAACGCGTTTTCGGCCGAAAACGTGTACGTTTGCACTTCCCCGCCACAGGGAAGCTGCTAGCCGGGAATTCTCTGCCTGGTTCTACCCGCTGCCCGGAACGCTACGCAGGGCAAAAGCGGTTCTCGTCCTCCGTGCTTGCTTTTTCTCAGAAAGAGCCGTGGTGTGCGATTTCGCCGGAAAACGCGTTTTCGGCCGAAAACGTGTACGTTTGCACTTCCCCGCCACAGGGAAGCTGCTAGCCGGGAATTCTCTGCCTGGTTCTACCCGCTGCCCGGAACGCTACGCAGGGCAAAAGCGGTTCTCGTCCTCCGTGCTTGCTTTTTCTCAGAAAGAGCCGTGGTGTGCGATTTCGCCGGAAAACGCGTTTTCGGCCGAAAACGTGTACGTTTGCACTTCCCCGCCACAGGGAAGCTGCTAGCCGGGAATTCTCTGCCTGGTTCTACCCGCTGCCCGGAACGCTACGCAGGGCAAAAGCGGTTCTCGTCCTCCGTGCTTGCTTTTTCTCAGAAAGAGCCGTGGTGTGCGTTTTCGCCGGAAAACGCGTTTTCGGCCGAAAACGTGTACGTTTGCACTTCCCCGCCACAGGGAAGCTGCTAGCCGGGAATTCTCTGCCTGGTTCTACCCGCTGCCCGGAACGCTACGCAGGGCAAAAGCGGTTCTCGTCCTCCGTGCTTGCTTTTTCTCAGAAAGAGCCGTGGTGTGCGATTTCGCCGGAAAACGCGTTTTCGGCCGAAAACGTGTACGTTTGCACTTCCCCGCCACAGGGAAGCTGCTAGCCGGGAATTCTCTGCCTGGTTCTACCCGCTGCCCGGAACGCTACGCAGGGCAAAAGCGGTTCTCGTCCTCCGTGCTTGCTTTTTCTCAGAAAGAGCCGTGGTGTGCGATTTCGCCGGAAAACGCGTTTTCGGCCGAAAACGTGTACGTTTGCACTTCCCCGCCACAGGGAAGCTGCTAGCCGGGAATTCTCTGCCTGGTTCTACCCGCTGCCCGGAACGCTACGCAGGGCAAAAGCGGTTCTCGTCCTCCGTGCTTGCTTTTTCTCAGAAAGAGCCGTGGTGTGCGATTTCGCCGGAAAACGCGTTTTCGGCCGAAAACGTGTACGTTTGCACTTCCCCGCCACAGGGAAGCTGCTAGCCGGGAATTCTCTGCCTGGTTCTACCCGCTGCCCGGAACGCTACGCAGGGCAAAAGCGGTTCTCGTCCTCCGTGCTTGCTTTTTCTCAGAAAGAGCCGTGGTGTGCGATTTCGCCGGAAAAGGCGTTATCGGCCGAAAACGTGTACGTTTGCACTTCCCCGCCACAGGGAAGCTGCTAGCCGGGAATTCTCTGCCTGGTTCTACCCGCTGCCCGGAACGCTACGCAGGGCAAAAGCGGTTCTCGTCCTCCGTGCTTGCTTTTTCTCAGAAAGAGCCGTGGTGTGCGTTTTCGCCGGAAAACGTGTTTTCGGCCGAAAACGTGTACGTTTGCACTTCCCCGCCACAGGGAAGCTGCTAGCCGGGAATTCTCTGCCTGGTTCTACCCGCTGCCCGGAACGCTACGCAGGGCAAAAGCGGTTCTCGTCCTCCGTGCTTGCTTTTTCTCAGAAAGAGCCGTGGTGTGCGATTTCGCCGGAAAACGCGTTTTCGGCCGAAAACGTGTACGTTTGCACTTCCCCGCCACAGGGAAGCTGCTAGCCGGGAATTCTCTGCCTGGTTCTACCCGCTGCCGGGAACGCTACGCAGGGCAAAAGCGGTTCTCGTCCTCCGTGCTTGCTTTTTCTCAGAAAGAGCCGTGGTGTGCGATTTCGCCGGAAAACGCGTTTTCGGCCGAAAACGTGTACGTTTGCACTTCCCCGCCACAGGGAAGCTGCTAGCCGGGAATTCTCTGCCTGGTTCTACCCGCTGCCCGGAACGCTACGCAGGGCAAAAGCGGTTCTCGTCCTCCGTGCTTGCTTTTTCTCAGAAAGAGCCGTGGTGTGCGATTTCGCCGGAAAACGCGTTTTCGGCCGAAAACGTGTACGTTTGCACTTCCCCGCCACAGGGAAGCTGCTAGCCGGGAATTCTCTGCCTGGTTCTACCCGCTGCCCGGAACGCTACGCAGGGCAAAAGCGGTTCTCGTCCTCCGTGCTTGCTTTTTCTCAGAAAGAGCCGTGGTGTGCGATTTCGCCGGAAAACGCGTTTTCGGCCGAAAACGTGTACGTTTGCACTTCCCCGCCACAGGGAAGCTGCTAGCCGGGAATTCTCTGCCTGGTTCTACCCGCTGCCCGGAACGCTACGCAGGGCAAAAGCGGTTCTCGTCCTCCGTGCTTGCTTTTTCTCAGAAAGAGCCGTGGTGTGCGATTTCGCCGGAAAACGCGTTTTCGGCCGAAAACGTGTACGTTTGCACTTCCCCGCCACAGGGAAGCTGCTAGCCGGGAATTCTCTGCCTGGTTCTACCCGCTGCCCGGAACGCTACGCAGGGCAAAAGCGGTTCTCGTCCTCCGTGCTTGCTTTTTCTCAGAAAGAGCCGTGGTGTGCGTTTTCGCCGGAAAACGCGTTTTCGGCCGAAAACGTGTACGTTTGCACTTCCCCGCCACAGGGAAGCTGCTAGCCGGGAATTCTCTGCCTGGTTCTACCCGCTGCCCGGAACGCTACGCAGGGCAAAAGCGGTTCTCGTCCTCCGTGCTTGCTTTTTCTCAGAAAGAGCCGTGGTGTGCGATTTCGCCGGAAAACGCGTTTTCGGCCGAAAACGTGTACGTTTGCACTTCCCCGCCACAGGGAAGCTGCTAGCCGGGAATTCTCTGCCTGGTTCTACCCGCTGCCCGGAACGCTACGCAGGGCAAAAGCGGTTCTCGTCCTCCGTGCTTGCTTTTTCTCAGAAAGAGCCGTGGTGTGCGTTTTCGCCGGAAAACGCGTTTTCGGCCGAAAACGTGTACGTTTGCACTTCCCCGCCACAGGGAAGCTGCTAGCCGGGAATTCTCTGCCTGGTTCTACCCGCTGCCCGGAACGCTACGCAGGGCAAAAGCGGTTCTCGTCCTCCGTGCTTGCTTTTTCTCAGAAAGAGCCGTGGTGTGCGTTTTCGCCGGAAAACGCGTTTTCGGCCGAAAACGTGTACGTTTGCACTTCCCCGCCACAGGGAAGCTGCTAGCCGGGAATTCTCTGCCTGGTTCTACCCGCTGCCCGGAACGCTACGCAGGGCAAAAGCGGTTCTCGTCCTCCGTGCTTGCTTTTTCTCAGAAAGAGCCGTGGTGTGCGTTTTCGCCGGAAAACGCGTTTTCGGCCGAAAACGTGTACGTTTGCACTTCCCCGCCACAGGGAAGCTGCTAGCCGGGAATTCTCTGCCTGGTTCTACCCGCTGCCCGGAACGCTACGCAGGGCAAAAGCGGTTCTCGTCCTCCGTGCTTGCTTTTTCTCAGAAAGAGCCGTGGTGTGCGTTTTCGCCGGAAAACGCGTTTTCGGCCGAAAACGTGTACGTTTGCACTTCCCCGCCACAGGGAAGCTGCTAGCCGGGAATTCTCTGCCTGGTTCTACCCGCTGCCCGGAACGCTACGCAGGGCAAAAGCGGTTCTCGTCCTCCGTGCTTGCTTTTTCTCAGAAAGAGCCGTGGTGTGCGTTTTCGCCGGAAAACGCGTTTTCGGCCGAAAACGTGTACGTTTGCACTTCCCCGCCACAGGGAAGCTGCTAGCCGGGAATTCTCTGCCTGGTTCTACCCGCTGCCCGGAACGCTACGCAGGGCAAAAGCGGTTCTCGTCCTCCGTGCTTGCTTTTTCTCAGAAAGAGCCGTGGTGTGCGTTTTCGCCGGAAAACGCGTTTTCGGCCGAAAACGTGTACGTTTGCACTTCCCCGCCACAGGGAAGCTGCTAGCCGGGAATTCTCTGCCTGGTTCTACCCGCTGCCCGGAACGCTACGCAGGGCAAAAGCGGTTCTCGTCCTCCGTGCTTGCTTTTTCTCAGAAAGAGCCGTGGTGTGCGTTTTCGCCGGAAAACGCGTTTTCGGCCGAAAACGTGTACGTTTGCACTTCCCCGCCACAGGGAAGCTGCTAGCCGGGAATTCTCTGCCTGGTTCTACCCGCTGCCCGGAACGCTACGCAGGGCAAAAGCGGTTCTCGTCCTCCGTGCTTGCTTTTTCTCAGAAAGAGCCGTGGTGTGCGTTTTCGCCGGAAAACGCGTTTTCGGCCGAAAACGTGTACGTTTGCACTTCCCCGCCACAGGGAAGCTGCTAGCCGGGAATTCTCTGCCTGGTTCTACCCGCTGCCCGGAACGCTACGCAGGGCAAAAGCGGTTCTCGTCCTCCGTGCTTGCTTTTTCTCAGAAAGAGCCGTGGTGTGCGTTTTCGCCGGAAAACGCGTTTTCGGCCGAAAACGTGTACGTTTGCACTTCCCCGCCACAGGGAAGCTGCTAGCCGGGAATTCTCTGCCTGGTTCTACCCGCTGCCCGGAACGCTACGCAGGGCAAAAGCGGTTCTCGTCCTCCGTGCTTGCTTTTTCTCAGAAAGAGCCGTGGTGTGCGTTTTCGCCGGAAAACGCGTTTTCGGCCGAAAACGTGTACGTTTGCACTTCCCCGCCACAGGGAAGCTGCTAGCCGGGAATTCTCTGCCTGGTTCTACCCGCTGCCCGGAACGCTACGCAGGGCAAAAGCGGTTCTCGTCCTCCGTGCTTGCTTTTTCTCAGAAAGAGCCGTGGTGTGCGTTTTCGCCGGAAAACGCGTTTTCGGCCGAAAACGTGTACGTTTGCACTTCCCCGCCACAGGGAAGCTGCTAGCCGGGAATTCTCTGCCTGGTTCTACCCGCTGCCCGGAACGCTACGCAGGGCAAAAGCGGTTCTCGTCCTCCGTGCTTGCTTTTTCTCAGAAAGAGCCGTGGTGTGCGTTTTCGCCGGAAAACGCGTTTTCGGCCGAAAACGTGTACGTTTGCACTTCCCCGCCACAGGGAAGCTGCTAGCCGGGAATTCTCTGCCTGGTTCTACCCGCTGCCCGGAACGCTACGCAGGGCAAAAGCGGTTCTCGTCCTCCGTGCTTGCTTTTTCTCAGAAAGAGCCGTGGTGTGCGTTTTCGCCGGAAAACGCGTTTTCGGCCGAAAACGTGTACGTTTGCACTTCCCCGCCACAGGGAAGCTGCTAGCCGGGAATTCTCTGCCTGGTTCTACCCGCTGCCCGGAACGCTACGCAGGGCAAAAGCGGTTCTCGTCCTCCGTGCTTGCTTTTTCTCAGAAAGAGCCGTGGTGTGCGTTTTCGCCGGAAAACGCGTTTTCGGCCGAAAACGTGTACGTTTGCACTTCCCCGCCACAGGGAAGCTGCTAGCCGGGAATTCTCTGCCTGGTTCTACCCGCTGCCCGGAACGCTACGCAGGGCAAAAGCGGTTCTCGTCCTCCGTGCTTGCTTTTTCTCAGAAAGAGCCGTGGTGTGCGTTTTCGCCGGAAAACGCGTTTTCGGCCGAAAACGTGTACGTTTGCACTTCCCCGCCACAGGGAAGCTGCTAGCCGGGAATTCTCTGCCTGGTTCTACCCGCTGCCCGGAACGCTACGCAGGGCAAAAGCGGTTCTCGTCCTCCGTGCTTGCTTTTTCTCAGAAAGAGCCGTGGTGTGCGTTTTCGCCGGAAAACGCGTTTTCGGCCGAAAACGTGTACGTTTGCACTTCCCCGCCACAGGGAAGCTGCTAGCCGGGAATTCTCTGCCTGGTTCTACCCGCTGCCCGGAACGCTACGCAGGGCAAAAGCGGTTCTCGTCCTCCGTGCTTGCTTTTTCTCAGAAAGAGCCGTGGTGTGCGTTTTCGCCGGAAAACGCGTTTTCGGCCGAAAACGTGTACGTTTGCACTTCCCCGCCACAGGGAAGCTGCTAGCCGGGAATTCTCTGCCTGGTTCTACCCGCTGCCCGGAACGCTACGCAGGGCAAAAGCGGTTCTCGTCCTCCGTGCTTGCTTTTTCTCAGAAAGAGCCGTGGTGTGCGTTTTCGCCGGAAAACGCGTTTTCGGCCGAAAACGTGTACGTTTGCACTTCCCCGCCACAGGGAAGCTGCTAGCCGGGAATTCTCTGCCTGGTTCTACCCGCTGCCCGGAACGCTACGCAGGGCAAAAGCGGTTCTCGTCCTCCGTGCTTGCTTTTTCTCAGAAAGAGCCGTGGTGTGCGTTTTCGCCGGAAAACGCGTTTTCGGCCGAAAACGTGTACGTTTGCACTTCCCCGCCACAGGGAAGCTGCTAGCCGGGAATTCTCTGCCTGGTTCTACCCGCTGCCCGGAACGCTACGCAGGGCAAAAGCGGTTCTCGTCCTCCGTGCTTGCTTTTTCTCAGAAAGAGCCGTGGTGTGCGTTTTCGCCGGAAAACGCGTTTTCGGCCGAAAACGTGTACGTTTGCACTTCCCCGCCACAGGGAAGCTGCTAGCCGGGAATTCTCTGCCTGGTTCTACCCGCTGCCCGGAACGCTACGCAGGGCAAAAGCGGTTCTCGTCCTCCGTGCTTGCTTTTTCTCAGAAAGAGCCGTGGTGTGCGTTTTCGCCGGAAAACGCGTTTTCGGCCGAAAACGTGTACGTTTGCACTTCCCCGCCACAGGGAAGCTGCTAGCCGGGAATTCTCTGCCTGGTTCTACCCGCTGCCCGGAACGCTACGCAGGGCAAAAGCGGTTCTCGTCCTCCGTGCTTGCTTTTTCTCAGAAAGAGCCGTGGTGTGCGTTTTCGCCGGAAAACGCGTTTTCGGCCGAAAACGTGTACGTTTGCACTTCCCCGCCACAGGGAAGCTGCTAGCCGGGAATTCTCTGCCTGGTTCTACCCGCTGCCCGGAACGCTACGCAGGGCAAAAGCGGTTCTCGTCCTCCGTGCTTGCTTTTTCTCAGAAAGAGCCGTGGTGTGCGTTTTCGCCGGAAAACGCGTTTTCGGCCGAAAACGTGTACGTTTGCACTTCCCCGCCACAGGGAAGCTGCTAGCCGGGAATTCTCTGCCTGGTTCTACCCGCTGCCCGGAACGCTACGCAGGGCAAAAGCGGTTCTCGTCCTCCGTGCTTGCTTTTTCTCAGAAAGAGCCGTGGTGTGCGTTTTCGCCGGAAAACGCGTTTTCGGCCGAAAACGTGTACGTTTGCACTTCCCCGCCACAGGGAAGCTGCTAGCCGGGAATTCTCTGCCTGGTTCTACCCGCTGCCCGGAACGCTACGCAGGGCAAAAGCGGTTCTCGTCCTCCGTGCTTGCTTTTTCTCAGAAAGAGCCGTGGTGTGCGTTTTCGCCGGAAAACGCGTTTTCGGCCGAAAACGTGTACGTTTGCACTTCCCCGCCACAGGGAAGCTGCTAGCCGGGAATTCTCTGCCTGGTTCTACCCGCTGCCCGGAACGCTACGCAGGGCAAAAGCGGTTCTCGTCCTCCGTGCTTGCTTTTTCTCAGAAAGAGCCGTGGTGTGCGTTTTCGCCGGAAAACGCGTTTTCGGCCGAAAACGTGTACGTTTGCACTTCCCCGCCACAGGGAAGCTGCTAGCCGGGAATTCTCTGCCTGGTTCTACCCGCTGCCCGGAACGCTACGCAGGGCAAAAGCGGTTCTCGTCCTCCGTGCTTGCTTTTTCTCAGAAAGAGCCGTGGTGTGCGTTTTCGCCGGAAAACGCGTTTTCGGCCGAAAACGTGTACGTTTGCACTTCCCCGCCACAGGGAAGCTGCTAGCCGGGAATTCTCTGCCTGGTTCTACCCGCTGCCCGGAACGCTACGCAGGGCAAAAGCGGTTCTCGTCCTCCGTGCTTGCTTTTTCTCAGAAAGAGCCGTGGTGTGCGTTTTCGCCGGAAAACGCGTTTTCGGCCGAAAACGTGTACGTTTGCACTTCCCCGCCACAGGGAAGCTGCTAGCCGGGAATTCTCTGCCTGGTTCTACCCGCTGCCCGGAACGCTACGCAGGGCAAAAGCGGTTCTCGTCCTCCGTGCTTGCTTTTTCTCAGAAAGAGCCGTGGTGTGCGTTTTCGCCGGAAAACGCGTTTTCGGCCGAAAACGTGTACGTTTGCACTTCCCCGCCACAGGGAAGCTGCTAGCCGGGAATTCTCTGCCTGGTTCTACCCGCTGCCCGGAACGCTACGCAGGGCAAAAGCGGTTCTCGTCCTCCGTGCTTGCTTTTTCTCAGAAAGAGCCGTGGTGTGCGTTTTCGCCGGAAAACGCGTTTTCGGCCGAAAACGTGTACGTTTGCACTTCCCCGCCACAGGGAAGCTGCTAGCCGGGAATTCTCTGCCTGGTTCTACCCGCTGCCCGGAACGCTACGCAGGGCAAAAGCGGTTCTCGTCCTCCGTGCTTGCTTTTTCTCAGAAAGAGCCGTGGTGTGCGTTTTCGCCGGAAAACGCGTTTTCGGCCGAAAACGTGTACGTTTGCACTTCCCCGCCACAGGGAAGCTGCTAGCCGGGAATTCTCTGCCTGGTTCTACCCGCTGCCCGGAACGCTACGCAGGGCAAAAGCGGTTCTCGTCCTCCGTGCTTGCTTTTTCTCAGAAAGAGCCGTGGTGTGCGTTTTCGCCGGAAAACGCGTTTTCGGCCGAAAACGTGTACGTTTGCACTTCCCCGCCACAGGGAAGCTGCTAGCCGGGAATTCTCTGCCTGGTTCTACCCGCTGCCCGGAACGCTACGCAGGGCAAAAGCGGTTCTCGTCCTCCGTGCTTGCTTTTTCTCAGAAAGAGCCGTGGTGTGCGTTTTCGCCGGAAAACGCGTTTTCGGCCGAAAACGTGTACGTTTGCACTTCCCCGCCACAGGGAAGCTGCTAGCCGGGAATTCTCTGCCTGGTTCTACCCGCTGCCCGGAACGCTACGCAGGGCAAAAGCGGTTCTCGTCCTCCGTGCTTGCTTTTTCTCAGAAAGAGCCGTGGTGTGCGTTTTCGCCGGAAAACGCGTTTTCGGCCGAAAACGTGTACGTTTGCACTTCCCCGCCACAGGGAAGCTGCTAGCCGGGAATTCTCTGCCTGGTTCTACCCGCTGCCCGGAACGCTACGCAGGGCAAAAGCGGTTCTCGTCCTCCGTGCTTGCTTTTTCTCAGAAAGAGCCGTGGTGTGCGTTTTCGCCGGAAAACGCGTTTTCGGCCGAAAACGTGTACGTTTGCACTTCCCCGCCACAGGGAAGCTGCTAGCCGGGAATTCTCTGCCTGGTTCTACCCGCTGCCCGGAACGCTACGCAGGGCAAAAGCGGTTCTCGTCCTCCGTGCTTGCTTTTTCTCAGAAAGAGCCGTGGTGTGCGTTTTCGCCGGAAAACGCGTTTTCGGCCGAAAACGTGTACGTTTGCACTTCCCCGCCACAGGGAAGCTGCTAGCCGGGAATTCTCTGCCTGGTTCTACCCGCTGCCCGGAACGCTACGCAGGGCAAAAGCGGTTCTCGTCCTCCGTGCTTGCTTTTTCTCAGAAAGAGCCGTGGTGTGCGTTTTCGCCGGAAAACGCGTTTTCGGCCGAAAACGTGTACGTTTGCACTTCCCCGCCACAGGGAAGCTGCTAGCCGGGAATTCTCTGCCTGGTTCTACCCGCTGCCCGGAACGCTACGCAGGGCAAAAGCGGTTCTCGTCCTCCGTGCTTGCTTTTTCTCAGAAAGAGCCGTGGTGTGCGTTTTCGCCGGAAAACGCGTTTTCGGCCGAAAACGTGTACGTTTGCACTTCCCCGCCACAGGGAAGCTGCTAGCCGGGAATTCTCTGCCTGGTTCTACCCGCTGCCCGGAACGCTACGCAGGGCAAAAGCGGTTCTCGTCCTCCGTGCTTGCTTTTTCTCAGAAAGAGCCGTGGTGTGCGTTTTCGCCGGAAAACGCGTTTTCGGCCGAAAACGTGTACGTTTGCACTTCCCCGCCACAGGGAAGCTGCTAGCCGGGAATTCTCTGCCTGGTTCTACCCGCTGCCCGGAACGCTACGCAGGGCAAAAGCGGTTCTCGTCCTCCGTGCTTGCTTTTTCTCAGAAAGAGCCGTGGTGTGCGTTTTCGCCGGAAAACGCGTTTTCGGCCGAAAACGTGTACGTTTGCACTTCCCCGCCACAGGGAAGCTGCTAGCCGGGAATTCTCTGCCTGGTTCTACCCGCTGCCCGGAACGCTACGCAGGGCAAAAGCGGTTCTCGTCCTCCGTGCTTGCTTTTTCTCAGAAAGAGCCGTGGTGTGCGTTTTCGCCGGAAAACGCGTTTTCGGCCGAAAACGTGTACGTTTGCACTTCCCCGCCACAGGGAAGCTGCTAGCCGGGAATTCTCTGCCTGGTTCTACCCGCTGCCCGGAACGCTACGCAGGGCAAAAGCGGTTCTCGTCCTCCGTGCTTGCTTTTTCTCAGAAAGAGCCGTGGTGTGCGTTTTCGCCGGAAAACGCGTTTTCGGCCGAAAACGTGTACGTTTGCACTTCCCCGCCACAGGGAAGCTGCTAGCCGGGAATTCTCTGCCTGGTTCTACCCGCTGCCCGGAACGCTACGCAGGGCAAAAGCGGTTCTCGTCCTCCGTGCTTGCTTTTTCTCAGAAAGAGCCGTGGTGTGCGTTTTCGCCGGAAAACGCGTTTTCGGCCGAAAACGTGTACGTTTGCACTTCCCCGCCACAGGGAAGCTGCTAGCCGGGAATTCTCTGCCTGGTTCTACCCGCTGCCCGGAACGCTACGCAGGGCAAAAGCGGTTCTCGTCCTCCGTGCTTGCTTTTTCTCAGAAAGAGCCGTGGTGTGCGTTTTCGCCGGAAAACGCGTTTTCGGCCGAAAACGTGTACGTTTGCACTTCCCCGCCACAGGGAAGCTGCTAGCCGGGAATTCTCTGCCTGGTTCTACCCGCTGCCCGGAACGCTACGCAGGGCAAAAGCGGTTCTCGTCCTCCGTGCTTGCTTTTTCTCAGAAAGAGCCGTGGTGTGCGTTTTCGCCGGAAAACGCGTTTTCGGCCGAAAACGTGTACGTTTGCACTTCCCCGCCACAGGGAAGCTGCTAGCCGGGAATTCTCTGCCTGGTTCTACCCGCTGCCCGGAACGCTACGCAGGGCAAAAGCGGTTCTCGTCCTCCGTACTTGCTTTTTCTCAGAAAGAGCCGTGGTGTGCGTTTTCGCCGGAAAACGCGTTTTCGGCCGAAAACGTGTACGTTTGCACTTCCCCGCCACAGGGAAGCTGCTAGCCGGGAATTCTCTGCCTGGTTCTACCCGCTGCCCGGAACGCTACGCAGGGCAAAAGCGGTTCTCGTCCTCCGTGCTTGCTTTTTCTCAGAAAGAGCCGTGGTGTGCGTTTTCGCCGGAAAACGCGTTTTCGGCCGAAAACGTGTACGTTTGCACTTCCCCGCCACAGGGAAGCTGCTAGCCGGGAATTCTCTGCCTGGTTCTACCCGCTGCCCGGAACGCTACGCAGGGCAAAAGCGGTTCTCGTCCTCCGTGCTTGCTTTTTCTCAGAAAGAGCCGTGGTGTGCGTTTTCGCCGGAAAACGCGTTTTCGGCCGAAAACGTGTACGTTTGCACTTCCCCGCCACAGGGAAGCTGCTAGCCGGGAATTCTCTGCCTGGTTCTACCCGCTGCCCGGAACGCTACGCAGGGCAAAAGCGGTTCTCGTCCTCCGTGCTTGCTTTTTCTCAGAAAGAGCCGTGGTGTGCGTTTTCGCCGGAAAACGCGTTTTCGGCCGAAAACGTGTACGTTTGCACTTCCCCGCCACAGGGAAGCTGCTAGCCGGGAATTCTCTGCCTGGTTCTACCCGCTGCCCGGAACGCTACGCAGGGCAAAAGCGGTTCTCGTCCTCCGTGCTTGCTTTTTCTCAGAAAGAGCCGTGGTGTGCGTTTTCGCCGGAAAACGCGTTTTCGGCCGAAAACGTGTACGTTTGCACTTCCCCGCCACAGGGAAGCTGCTAGCCGGGAATTCTCTGCCTGGTTCTACCCGCTGCCCGGAACGCTACGCAGGGCAAAAGCGGTTCTCGTCCTCCGTGCTTGCTTTTTCTCAGAAAGAGCCGTGGTGTGCGTTTTCGCCGGAAAACGCGTTTTCGGCCGAAAACGTGTACGTTTGCACTTCCCCGCCACAGGGAAGCTGCTAGCCGGGAATTCTCTGCCTGGTTCTACCCGCTGCCCGGAACGCTACGCAGGGCAAAAGCGGTTCTCGTCCTCCGTGCTTGCTTTTTCTCAGAAAGAGCCGTGGTGTGCGTTTTCGCCGGAAAACGCGTTTTCGGCCGAAAACGTGTACGTTTGCACTTCCCCGCCACAGGGAAGCTGCTAGCCGGGAATTCTCTGCCTGGTTCTACCCGCTGCCCGGAACGCTACGCAGGGCAAAAGCGGTTCTCGTCCTCCGTGCTTGCTTTTTCTCAGAAAGAGCCGTGGTGTGCGTTTTCGCCGGAAAACGCGTTTTCGGCCGAAAACGTGTACGTTTGCACTTCCCCGCCACAGGGAAGCTGCTAGCCGGGAATTCTCTGCCTGGTTCTACCCGCTGCCCGGAACGCTACGCAGGGCAAAAGCGGTTCTCGTCCTCCGTGCTTGCTTTTTCTCAGAAAGAGCCGTGGTGTGCGTTTTCGCCGGAAAACGCGTTTTCGGCCGAAAACGTGTACGTTTGCACTTCCCCGCCACAGGGAAGCTGCTAGCCGGGAATTCTCTGCCTGGTTCTACCCGCTGCCCGGAACGCTACGCAGGGCAAAAGCGGTTCTCGTCCTCCGTGCTTGCTTTTTCTCAGAAAGAGCCGTGGTGTGCGTTTTCGCCGGAAAACGCGTTTTCGGCCGAAAACGTGTACGTTTGCACTTCCCCGCCACAGGGAAGCTGCTAGCCGGGAATTCTCTGCCTGGTTCTACCCGCTGCCCGGAACGCTACGCAGGGCAAAAGCGGTTCTCGTCCTCCGTGCTTGCTTTTTCTCAGAAAGAGCCGTGGTGTGCGTTTTCGCCGGAAAACGCGTTTTCGGCCGAAAACGTGTACGTTTGCACTTCCCCGCCACAGGGAAGCTGCTAGCCGGGAATTCTCTGCCTGGTTCTACCCGCTGCCCGGAACGCTACGCAGGGCAAAAGCGGTTCTCGTCCTCCGTGCTTGCTTTTTCTCAGAAAGAGCCGTGGTGTGCGTTTTCGCCGGAAAACGCGTTTTCGGCCGAAAACGTGTACGTTTGCACTTCCCCGCCACAGGGAAGCTGCTAGCCGGGAATTCTCTGCCTGGTTCTACCCGCTGCCCGGAACGCTACGCAGGGCAAAAGCGGTTCTCGTCCTCCGTGCTTGCTTTTTCTCAGAAAGAGCCGTGGTGTGCGTTTTCGCCGGAAAACGCGTTTTCGGCCGAAAACGTGTACGTTTGCACTTCCCCGCCACAGGGAAGCTGCTAGCCGGGAATTCTCTGCCTGGTTCTACCCGCTGCCCGGAACGCTACGCAGGGCAAAAGCGGTTCTCGTCCTCCGTGCTTGCTTTTTCTCAGAAAGAGCCGTGGTGTGCGTTTTCGCCGGAAAACGCGTTTTCGGCCGAAAACGTGTACGTTTGCACTTCCCCGCCACAGGGAAGCTGCTAGCCGGGAATTCTCTGCCTGGTTCTACCCGCTGCCCGGAACGCTACGCAGGGCAAAAGCGGTTCTCGTCCTCCGTGCTTGCTTTTTCTCAGAAAGAGCCGTGGTGTGCGTTTTCGCCGGAAAACGCGTTTTCGGCCGAAAACGTGTACGTTTGCACTTCCCCGCCACAGGGAAGCTGCTAGCCGGGAATTCTCTGCCTGGTTCTACCCGCTGCCCGGAACGCTACGCAGGGCAAAAGCGGTTCTCGTCCTCCGTGCTTGCTTTTTCTCAGAAAGAGCCGTGGTGTGCGTTTTCGCCGGAAAACGCGTTTTCGGCCGAAAACGTGTACGTTTGCACTTCCCCGCCACAGGGAAGCTGCTAGCCGGGAATTCTCTGCCTGGTTCTACCCGCTGCCCGGAACGCTACGCAGGGCAAAAGCGGTTCTCGTCCTCCGTGCTTGCTTTTTCTCAGAAAGAGCCGTGGTGTGCGTTTTCGCCGGAAAACGCGTTTTCGGCCGAAAACGTGTACGTTTGCACTTCCCCGCCACAGGGAAGCTGCTAGCCGGGAATTCTCTGCCTGGTTCTACCCGCTGCCCGGAACGCTACGCAGGGCAAAAGCGGTTCTCGTCCTCCGTGCTTGCTTTTTCTCAGAAAGAGCCGTGGTGTGCGTTTTCGCCGGAAAACGCGTTTTCGGCCGAAAACGTGTACGTTTGCACTTCCCCGCCACAGGGAAGCTGCTAGCCGGGAATTCTCTGCCTGGTTCTACCCGCTGCCCGGAACGCTACGCAGGGCAAAAGCGGTTCTCGTCCTCCGTGCTTGCTTTTTCTCAGAAAGAGCCGTGGTGTGCGTTTTCGCCGGAAAACGCGTTTTCGGCCGAAAACGTGTACGTTTGCACTTCCCCGCCACAGGGAAGCTGCTAGCCGGGAATTCTCTGCCTGGTTCTACCCGCTGCCCGGAACGCTACGCAGGGCAAAAGCGGTTCTCGTCCTCCGTGCTTGCTTTTTCTCAGAAAGAGCCGTGGTGTGCGTTTTCGCCGGAAAACGCGTTTTCGGCCGAAAACGTGTACGTTTGCACTTCCCCGCCACAGGGAAGCTGCTAGCCGGGAATTCTCTGCCTGGTTCTACCCGCTGCCCGGAACGCTACGCAGGGCAAAAGCGGTTCTCGTCCTCCGTGCTTGCTTTTTCTCAGAAAGAGCCGTGGTGTGCGTTTTCGCCGGAAAACGCGTTTTCGGCCGAAAACGTGTACGTTTGCACTTCCCCGCCACAGGGAAGCTGCTAGCCGGGAATTCTCTGCCTGGTTCTACCCGCTGCCCGGAACGCTACGCAGGGCAAAAGCGGTTCTCGTCCTCCGTGCTTGCTTTTTCTCAGAAAGAGCCGTGGTGTGCGTTTTCGCCGGAAAACGCGTTTTCGGCCGAAAACGTGTACGTTTGCACTTCCCCGCCACAGGGAAGCTGCTAGCCGGGAATTCTCTGCCTGGTTCTACCCGCTGCCCGGAACGCTACGCAGGGCAAAAGCGGTTCTCGTCCTCCGTGCTTGCTTTTTCTCAGAAAGAGCCGTGGTGTGCGTTTTCGCCGGAAAACGCGTTTTCGGCCGAAAACGTGTACGTTTGCACTTCCCCGCCACAGGGAAGCTGCTAGCCGGGAATTCTCTGCCTGGTTCTACCCGCTGCCCGGAACGCTACGCAGGGCAAAAGCGGTTCTCGTCCTCCGTGCTTGCTTTTTCTCAGAAAGAGCCGTGGTGTGCGTTTTCGCCGGAAAACGCGTTTTCGGCCGAAAACGTGTACGTTTGCACTTCCCCGCCACAGGGAAGCTGCTAGCCGGGAATTCTCTGCCTGGTTCTACCCGCTGCCCGGAACGCTACGCAGGGCAAAAGCGGTTCTCGTCCTCCGTGCTTGCTTTTTCTCAGAAAGAGCCGTGGTGTGCGTTTTCGCCGGAAAACGCGTTTTCGGCCGAAAACGTGTACGTTTGCACTTCCCCGCCACAGGGAAGCTGCTAGCCGGGAATTCTCTGCCTGGTTCTACCCGCTGCCCGGAACGCTACGCAGGGCAAAAGCGGTTCTCGTCCTCCGTGCTTGCTTTTTCTCAGAAAGAGCCGTGGTGTGCGTTTTCGCCGGAAAACGCGTTTTCGGCCGAAAACGTGTACGTTTGCACTTCCCCGCCACAGGGAAGCTGCTAGCCGGGAATTCTCTGCCTGGTTCTACCCGCTGCCCGGAACGCTACGCAGGGCAAAAGCGGTTCTCGTCCTCCGTGCTTGCTTTTTCTCAGAAAGAGCCGTGGTGTGCGTTTTCGCCGGAAAACGCGTTTTCGGCCGAAAACGTGTACGTTTGCACTTCCCCGCCACAGGGAAGCTGCTAGCCGGGAATTCTCTGCCTGGTTCTACCCGCTGCCCGGAACGCTACGCAGGGCAAAAGCGGTTCTCGTCCTCCGTGCTTGCTTTTTCTCAGAAAGAGCCGTGGTGTGCGTTTTCGCCGGAAAACGCGTTTTCGGCCGAAAACGTGTACGTTTGCACTTCCCCGCCACAGGGAAGCTGCTAGCCGGGAATTCTCTGCCTGGTTCTACCCGCTGCCCGGAACGCTACGCAGGGCAAAAGCGGTTCTCGTCCTCCGTGCTTGCTTTTTCTCAGAAAGAGCCGTGGTGTGCGTTTTCGCCGGAAAACGCGTTTTCGGCCGAAAACGTGTACGTTTGCACTTCCCCGCCACAGGGAAGCTGCTAGCCGGGAATTCTCTGCCTGGTTCTACCCGCTGCCCGGAACGCTACGCAGGGCAAAAGCGGTTCTCGTCCTCCGTGCTTGCTTTTTCTCAGAAAGAGCCGTGGTGTGCGTTTTGGCCGGAAAATGCGTTTTCGGCCGAAAACGTGTACGTTTGCACTTCCCCGCCACAGGGAAGCTGCTAGCCGGGAATTCTCTGCCTGGTTCTACCCGCTGCCCGGAACGCTACGCAGGGCAAAAGCGGTTCTCGTCCTCCGTGCTTGCTTTTTCTCAGAAAGAGCCGTGGTGTGCGTTTTCGCCGGAAAACGCGTTTTCGGCCGAAAACGTGTACGTTTGCACTTCCCCGCCACAGGGAAGCTGCTAGCCGGGAATTCTCTGCCTGGTTCTACCCGCTGCCCGGAACGCTACGCAGGGCAAAAGCGGTTCTCGTCCTCCGTGCTTGCTTTTTCTCAGAAAGAGCCGTGGTGTGCGTTTTCGCCGGAAAACGCGTTTTCGGCCGAAAACGTGTACGTTTGCACTTCCCCGCCACAGGGAAGCTGCTAGCCGGGAATTCTCTGCCTGGTTCTACCCGCTGCCCGGAACGCTACGCAGGGCAAAAGCGGTTCTCGTCCTCCGTGCTTGCTTTTTCTCAGAAAGAGCCGTGGTGTGCGTTTTCGCCGGAAAACGCGTTTTCGGCCGAAAACGTGTACGTTTGCACTTCCCCGCCACAGGGAAGCTGCTAGCCGGGAATTCTCTGCCTG
Organism: Athene noctua; assembly: GCF_965140245.1. Classification (NCBI taxonomy): domain Eukaryota; kingdom Metazoa; phylum Chordata; class Aves; order Strigiformes; family Strigidae; genus Athene; species Athene noctua. The sequence continues at coordinate 18,202 of NW_027437818.1, forward strand.
GTTCTACCCGCTGCCCGGAACGCTACGCAGGGCAAAAGCGGTTCTCGTCCTCCGTGCTTGCTTTTTCTCAGAAAGAGCCGTGGTGTGCGTTTTCGCCGGAAAACGCGTTTTCGGCCGAAAACGTGTACGTTTGCACTTCCCCGCCACAGGGAAGCTGCTAGCCGGGAATTCTCTGCCTGGTTCTACCCGCTGCCCGGAACGCTACGCAGGGCAAAAGCGGTTCTCGTCCTCCGTGCTTGCTTTTTCTCAGAAAGAGCCGTGGTGTGCGTTTTCGCCGGAAAACGCGTTTTCGGCCGAAAACGTGTACGTTTGCACTTCCCCGCCACAGGGAAGCTGCTAGCCGGGAATTCTCTGCCTGGTTCTACCCGCTGCCCGGAACGCTACGCAGGGCAAAAGCGGTTCTCGTCCTCCGTGCTTGCTTTTTCTCAGAAAGAGCCGTGGTGTGCGTTTTCGCCGGAAAACGCGTTTTCGGCCGAAAACGTGTACGTTTGCACTTCCCCGCCACAGGGAAGCTGCTAGCCGGGAATTCTCTGCCTGGTTCTACCCGCTGCCCGGAACGCTACGCAGGGCAAAAGCGGTTCTCGTCCTCCGTGCTTGCTTTTTCTCAGAAAGAGCCGTGGTGTGCGTTTTCGCCGGAAAACGCGTTTTCGGCCGAAAACGTGTACGTTTGCACTTCCCCGCCACAGGGAAGCTGCTAGCCGGGAATTCTCTGCCTGGTTCTACCCGCTGCCCGGAACGCTACGCAGGGCAAAAGCGGTTCTCGTCCTCCGTGCTTGCTTTTTCTCAGAAAGAGCCGTGGTGTGCGTTTTGGCCGGAAAACGCGTTTTCGGCCGAAAACGTGTACGTTTGCACTTCCCCGCCACAGGGAAGCTGCTAGCCGGGAATTCTCTGCCTGGTTCTACCCGCTGCCCGGAACGCTACGCAGGGCAAAAGCGGTTCTCGTCCTCCGTGCTTGCTTTTTCTCAGAAAGAGCCGTGGTGTGCGTTTTCGCCGGAAAACGCGTTTTCGGCCGAAAACGTGTACGTTTGCACTTCCCCGCCACAGGGAAGCTGCTAGCCGGGAATTCTCTGCCTGGTTCTACCCGCTGCCCGGAACGCTACGCAGGGCAAAAGCGGTTCTCGTCCTCCGTGCTTGCTTTTTCTCAGAAAGAGCCGTGGTGTGCGTTTTGGCCGGAAAACGCGTTTTCGGCCGAAAACGTGTACGTTTGCACTTCCCCGCCACAGGGAAGCTGCTATCCGGGAATTCTCTGCCTGGTTCTACCCGCTGCCCGGAACGCTACGCAGGGCAAAAGCGGTTCTCGTCCTCCGTGCTTGCTTTTTCTCAGAAAGAGCCGTGGTGTGCGTTTTGGCCGGAAAACGCGTTTTCGGCCGAAAACGTGTACGTTTGCACTTCCCCGCCACAGGGAAGCTGCTAGCCGGGAATTCTCTGCCTGGTTCTACCCGCTGCCCGGAACGCTACGCAGGGCAAAAGCGGTTCTCGTCCTCCGTGCTTGCTTTTTCTCAGAAAGAGCCGTGGTGTGCGTTTTCGCCGGAAAACGCGTTTTCGGCCGAAAACGTGTACGTTTGCACTTCCCCGCCACAGGGAAGCTGCTAGCCGGGAATTCTCTGCCTGGTTCTACCCGCAGCCCGGAACGCTACGCAGGGCCAAAGCGGTTCTCGTCCTCCGTGCTTGCTTTTTCTCAGAAAGAGCCGTGGTGTGCGTTTTGGCCGGAAAACGCGTTTTCGGCCGAAAACGTGTACGTTTGCACTTCCCCGCCACAGGGAAGCTGCTAGCCGGGAATTCTCTGCCTGGTTCTACCCGCTGCCCGGAACGCTACGCAGGGCAAAAGCGGTTCTCGTCCTCCGTGCTTGCTTTTTCTCAGAAAGAGCCGTGGTGTGCGTTTTCGCCGGAAAACGCGTTTTCGGCCGAAAACGTGTACGTTTGCACTTCCCCGCCACAGGGAAGCTGCTAGCCGGGAATTCTCTGCCTGGTTCTACCCGCTGCCCGGAACGCTACGCAGGGCAAAAGCGGTTCTCGTCCTCCGTGCTTGCTTTTTCTCAGAAAGAGCCGTGGTGTGCGTTTTCGCCGGAAAACGCGTTTTCGGCCGAAAACGTGTACGTTTGCACTTCCCCGCCACAGGGAAGCTGCTAGCCGGGAATTCTCTGCCTGGTTCTACCCGCTGCCCGGAACGCTACGCAGGGCAAAAGCGGTTCTCGTCCTCCGTGCTTGCTTTTTCTCAGAAAGAGCCGTGGTGTGCGTTTTCGCCGGAAAACGCGTTTTCGGCCGAAAACGTGTACGTTTGCACTTCCCCGCCACAGGGAAGCTGCTAGCCGGGAATTCTCTGCCTGGTTCTACCCGCTGCCCGGAACGCTACGCAGGGCAAAAGCGGTTCTCGTCCTCCGTGCTTGCTTTTTCTCAGAAAGAGCCGTGGTGTGCGTTTTCGCCGGAAAACGCGTTTTCGGCCGAAAACGTGTACGTTTGCACTTCCCCGCCACAGGGAAGCTGCTAGCCGGGAATTCTCTGCCTGGTTCTACCCGCTGCCCGGAACGCTACGCAGGGCAAAAGCGGTTCTCGTCCTCCGTGCTTGCTTTTTCTCAGAAAGAGCCGTGGTGTGCGTTTTCGCCGGAAAACGCGTTTTCGGCCGAAAACGTGTACGTTTGCACTTCCCCGCCACAGGGAAGCTGCTAGCCGGGAATTCTCTGCCTGGTTCTACCCGCTGCCCGGAACGCAACGCAGGGCAAAAGCGGTTCTCGTCCTCCGTGCTTGCTTTTTCTCAGAAAGAGCCGTGGTGTGCGTTTTCGCCGGAAAACGCGTTTTCGGCCGAAAACGTGTACGTTTGCACTTCCCCGCCACAGGGAAGCTGCTAGCCGGGAATTCTCTGCCTGGTTCTACCCGCTGCCCGGAACGCTACGCAGGGCAAAAGCGGTTCTCGTCCTCCGTGCTTGCTTTTTCTCAGAAAGAGCCGTGGTGTGCGTTTTCGCCGGAAAACGCGTTTTCGGCCGAAAACGTGTACGTTTGCACTTCCCCGCCACAGGGAAGCTGCTAGCCGGGAATTCTCTGCCTGGTTCTACCCGCTGCCCGGAACGCTACGCAGGGCAAAAGCGGTTCTCGTCCTCCGTGCTTGCTTTTTCTCAGAAAGAGCCGTGGTGTGTGTTTTGGCCGGAAAACGCGTTTTCGGCCGAAAACGTGTACGTTTGCACTTCCCCGCCACAGGGAAGCTGCTAGCCGGGAATTCTCTGCCTGGTTCTACCCGCTGCCCGGAACGCTACGCAGGGCAAAAGCGGTTCTCGTCCTCCGTGCTTGCTTTTTCTCAGAAAGAGCCGTGGTGTGCGTTTTCGCCGGAAAACGCGTTTTCGGCCGAAAACGTGTACGTTTGCACTTCCCCGCCACAGGGAAGCTGCTAGCCGGGAATTCTCTGCCTGGTTCTACCCGCTGCCCGGAACGCTACGCAGGGCAAAAGCGGTTCTCGTCCTCCGTGCTTGCTTTTTCTCAGAAAGAGCCGTGGTGTGCGTTTTCGCCGGAAAACGCGTTTTCGGCCGAAAACGTGTACGTTTGCACTTCCCCGCCACAGGGAAGCTGCTAGCCGGGAATTCTCTGCCTGGTTCTACCCGCTGCCCGGAACGCTACGCAGGGCAAAAGCGGTTCTCGTCCTCCGTGCTTGCTTTTTCTCAGAAAGAGCCGTGGTGTGCGTTTTCGCCGGAAAACGCGTTTTCGGCCGAAAACGTGTACGTTTGCACTTCCCCGCCACAGGGAAGCTGCTAGCCGGGAATTCTCTGCCTGGTTCTACCCGCTGCCCGGAACGCTACGCAGGGCAAAAGCGGTTCTCGTCCTCCGTGCTTGCTTTTTCTCAGAAAGAGCCGTGGTGTGCGTTTTCGCCGGAAAACGCGTTTTCGGCCGAAAACGTGTACGTTTGCACTTCCCCGCCACAGGGAAGCTGCTAGCCGGGAATTCTCTGCCTGGTTCTACCCGCTGCCCGGAACGCTACGCAGGGCAAAAGCGGTTCTCGTCCTCCGTGCTTGCTTTTTCTCAGAAAGAGCCGTGGTGTGCGTTTTGGCCGGAAAACGCGTTTTCGGCCGAAAACGTGTACGTTTGCACTTCCCCGCCACAGGGAAGCTGCTAGCCGGGAATTCTCTGCCTGGTTCTACCCGCTGCCCGGAACGCTACGCAGGGCAAAAGCGGTTCTCGTCCTCCGTGCTTGCTTTTTCTCAGAAAGAGCCGTGGTGTGCGTTTTCGCCGGAAAACGCGTTTTCGGCCGAAAACGTGTACGTTTGCACTTCCCCGCCACAGGGAAGCTGCTAGCCGGGAATTCTCTGCCTGGTTCTACCCGCTGCCCGGAACGCTACGCAGGGCAAAAGCGGTTCTCGTCCTCCGTGCTTGCTTTTTCTCAGAAAGAGCCGTGGTGTGCGTTTTGGCCGGAAAACGCGTTTTCGGCCGAAAACGTGTACGTTTGCACTTCCCCGCCACAGGGAAGCTGCTATCCGGGAATTCTCTGCCTGGTTCTACCCGCTGCCCGGAACGCTACGCAGGGCAAAAGCGGTTCTCGTCCTCCGTGCTTGCTTTTTCTCAGAAAGAGCCGTGGTGTGCGTTTTGGCCGGAAAACGCGTTTTCGGCCGAAAACGTGTACGTTTGCACTTCCCCGCCACAGGGAAGCTGCTAGCCGGGAATTCTCTGCCTGGTTCTACCCGCTGCCCGGAACGCTACGCAGGGCAAAAGCGGTTCTCGTCCTCCGTGCTTGCTTTTTCTCAGAAAGAGCCGTGGTGTGCGTTTTCGCCGGAAAACGCGTTTTCGGCCGAAAACGTGTACGTTTGCACTTCCCCGCCACAGGGAAGCTGCTAGCCGGGAATTCTCTGCCTGGTTCTACCCGCAGCCCGGAACGCTACGCAGGGCCAAAGCGGTTCTCGTCCTCCGTGCTTGCTTTTTCTCAGAAAGAGCCGTGGTGTGCGTTTTGGCCGGAAAACGCGTTTTCGGCCGAAAACGTGTACGTTTGCACTTCCCCGCCACAGGGAAGCTGCTAGCCGGGAATTCTCTGCCTGGTTCTACCCGCTGCCCGGAACGCTACGCAGGGCAAAAGCGGTTCTCGTCCTCCGTGCTTGCTTTTTCTCAGAAAGAGCCGTGGTGTGCGTTTTCGCCGGAAAACGCGTTTTCGGCCGAAAACGTGTACGTTTGCACTTCCCCGCCACAGGGAAGCTGCTAGCCGGGAATTCTCTGCCTGGTTCTACCCGCTGCCCGGAACGCTACGCAGGGCAAAAGCGGTTCTCGTCCTCCGTGCTTGCTTTTTCTCAGAAAGAGCCGTGGTGTGCGTTTTCGCCGGAAAACGCGTTTTCGGCCGAAAACGTGTACGTTTGCACTTCCCCGCCACAGGGAAGCTGCTAGCCGGGAATTCTCTGCCTGGTTCTACCCGCTGCCCGGAACGCTACGCAGGGCAAAAGCGGTTCTCGTCCTCCGTGCTTGCTTTTTCTCAGAAAGAGCCGTGGTGTGCGTTTTCGCCGGAAAACGCGTTTTCGGCCGAAAACGTGTACGTTTGCACTTCCCCGCCACAGGGAAGCTGCTAGCCGGGAATTCTCTGCCTGGTTCTACCCGCTGCCCGGAACGCTACGCAGGGCAAAAGCGGTTCTCGTCCTCCGTGCTTGCTTTTTCTCAGAAAGAGCCGTGGTGTGCGTTTTCGCCGGAAAACGCGTTTTCGGCCGAAAACGTGTACGTTTGCACTTCCCCGCCACAGGGAAGCTGCTAGCCGGGAATTCTCTGCCTGGTTCTACCCGCTGCCCGGAACGCTACGCAGGGCAAAAGCGGTTCTCGTCCTCCGTGCTTGCTTTTTCTCAGAAAGAGCCGTGGTGTGCGTTTTCGCCGGAAAACGCGTTTTCGGCCGAAAACGTGTACGTTTGCACTTCCCCGCCACAGGGAAGCTGCTAGCCGGGAATTCTCTGCCTGGTTCTACCCGCTGCCCGGAACGCAACGCAGGGCAAAAGCGGTTCTCGTCCTCCGTGCTTGCTTTTTCTCAGAAAGAGCCGTGGTGTGCGTTTTCGCCGGAAAACGCGTTTTCGGCCGAAAACGTGTACGTTTGCACTTCCCCGCCACAGGGAAGCTGCTAGCCGGGAATTCTCTGCCTGGTTCTACCCGCTGCCCGGAACGCAACGCAGGGCAAAAGCGGTTCTCGTCCTCCGTGCTTGCTTTTTCTCAGAAAGAGCCGTGGTGTGCGTTTTCGCCGGAAAACGCGTTTTCGGCCGAAAACGTGTACGTTTGCACTTCCCCGCCACAGGGAAGCTGCTAGCCGGGAATTCTCTGCCTGGTTCTACCCGCTGCCCGGAACGCTACGCAGGGCAAAAGCGGTTCTCGTCCTCCGTGCTTGCTTTTTCTCAGAAAGAGCCGTGGTGTGTGTTTTGGCCGGAAAACGCGTTTTCGGCCGAAAACGTGTACGTTTGCACTTCCCCGCCACAGGGAAGCTGCTAGCCGGGAATTCTCTGCCTGGTTCTACCCGCTGCCCGGAACGCTACGCAGGGCAAAAGCGGTTCTCGTCCTCCGTGCTTGCTTTTTCTCAGAAAGAGCCGTGGTGTGCGTTTTCGCCGGAAAACGCGTTTTCGGCCGAAAACGTGTACGTTTGCACTTCCCCGCCACAGGGAAGCTGCTAGCCGGGAATTCTCTGCCTGGTTCTACCCGCTGCCCGGAACGCTACGCAGGGCAAAAGCGGTTCTCGTCCTCCGTGCTTGCTTTTTCTCAGAAAGAGCCGTGGTGTGCGTTTTCGCCGGAAAACGCGTTTTCGGCCGAAAACGTGTACGTTTGCACTTCCCCGCCACAGGGAAGCTGCTAGCCGGGAATTCTCTGCCTGGTTCTACCCGCTGCCCGGAACGCTACGCAGGGCAAAAGCGGTTCTCGTCCTCCGTGCTTGCTTTTTCTCAGAAAGAGCCGTGGTGTGCGTTTTGGCCGGAAAACGCGTTTTCGGCCGAAAACGTGTACGTTTGCACTTCCCCGCCACAGGGAAGCTGCTAGCCGGGAATTCTCTGCCTGGTTCTACCCGCTGCCCGGAACGCAACGCAGGGCAAAAGCGGTTCTCGTCCTCCGTGCTTGCTTTTTCTCAGAAAGAGCCGTGGTGTGCGTTTTCGCCGGAAAACGTGTTTTCGGCCGAAAACGTGTACGTTTGCACTTCCCCGCCACAGGGAAGCTGCTAGCCGGGAATTCTCTGCCTGGTTCTACCCGCTGCCCGGAACGCTACGCAGGGCAAAAGCGGTTCTCGTCCTCCGTGCTTGCTTTTTCTCAGAAAGAGCCGTGGTGTGCGTTTTCGCCGGAAAACGTGTTTTCGGCCGAAAACGTGTACGTTTGCACTTCCCCGCCACAGGGAAGCTGCTAGCCGGGAATTCTCTGCCTGGTTCTACCCGCTGCCCGGAACGCAACGCAGGGCAAAAGCGGTTCTCGTCCTCCGTGCTTGCTTTTTCTCAGAAAGAGCCGTGGTGTGCGTTTTCGCCGGAAAACGCGTTTTCGGCCGAAAACGTGTACGTTTGCACTTCCCCGCCACAGGGAAGCTGCTAGCCGGGAATTCTCTGCCTGGTTCTACCCGCTGCCCGGAACGCTACGCAGGGCAAAAGCGGTTCTCGTCCTCCGTGCTTGCTTTTTCTCAGAAAGAGCCGTGGTGTGTGTTTTGGCCGGAAAACGCGTTTTCGGCCGAAAACGTGTACGTTTGCACTTCCCCGCCACAGGGAAGCTGCTAGCCGGGAATTCTCTGCCTGGTTCTACCCGCTGCCCGGAACGCTACGCAGGGCAAAAGCGGTTCTCGTCCTCCGTGCTTGCTTTTTCTCAGAAAGAGCCGTGGTGTGCGTTTTGGCCGGAAAACGCGTTTTCGGCCGAAAACGTGTACGTTTGCACTTCCCCGCCACAGGGAAGCTGCTAGCCGGGAATTCTCTGCCTGGTTCTACCCGCTGCCCGGAACGCTACGCAGGGCAAAAGCGGTTCTCGTCCTCCGTGCTTGCTTTTTCTCAGAAAGAGCCGTGGTGTGCGTTTTCGCCGGAAAACGCGTTTTCGGCCGAAAACGTGTACGTTTGCACTTCCCCGCCACAGGGAAGCTGCTAGCCGGGAATTCTCTGCCTGGTTCTACCCGCTGCCCGGAACGCTACGCAGGGCAAAAGCGGTTCTCGTCCTCCGTGCTTGCTTTTTCTCAGAAAGAGCCGTGGTGTGCGTTTTCGCCGGAAAACGCGTTTTCTGCCGAAAACGTGTACGTTTGCACTTCCCCGCCACAGGGAAGCTGCTAGCCGGGAATTCTCTGCCTGGTTCTACCCGCTGCCCGGAACGCTACGCAGGGCAAAAGCGGTTCTCGTCCTCCGTGCTTGCTTTTTCTCAGAAAGAGCCGTGGTGTGCGTTTTGGCCGGAAAACGCGTTTTCGGCCGAAAACGTGTACGTTTGCACTTCCCCGCCACAGGGAAGCTGCTAGCCGGGAATTCTCTGCCTGGTTCTACCCGCTGCCCGGAACGCTACGCAGGGCAAAAGCGGTTCTCGTCCTCCGTGCTTGCTTTTTCTCAGAAAGAGCCGTGGTGTGCGTTTTGGCCGTAAAATGAGTTTTCGGCCGAAAACGTGTACGTTTGCACTTCCCCGCCACAGGGAAGCTGCTAGCCGGGAATTCTCTGCCTGGTTCTACCCGCTGCCCGGAACGCTACGCAGGGCAAAAGCGGTTGTCGTCCTCCGTGCTTGCTTTTTCTCAGAAAGAGCCGTGGTGTGCGTTTTCGCCGGAAAACGCGTTTTCGGCCGAAAACGTGTACGTTTGCACTTCCCCGCCACAGGGAAGCTGCTAGCCGGGAATTCTCTGCCTGGTTCTACCCGCTGCCCGGAACGCTACGCAGGGCAAAAGCGGTTCTCGTCCTCCGTGCTTGCTTTTTCTCAGAAAGAGCCGTGGTGTGCGTTTTCGCCGGAAAACGCGTTTTCGGCCGAAAACGTGTACGTTTGCACTTCCCCGCCACAGGGAAGCTGCTAGCCGGGAATTCTCTGCCTGGTTCTACCCGCTGCCCGGAACGCTACGCAGGGCAAAAGCGGTTCTCGTCCTCCGTGCTTGCTTTTTCTCAGAAAGAGCCGTGGTGTGCGTTTTGGCCGGAAAACGCGTTTTCGGCCGAAAACGTGTACGTTTGCACTTCCCCGCCACAGGGAAGCTGCTAGCCGGGAATTCTCTGCCTGGTTCTACCCGCTGCCCGGAACGCTACGCAGGGCAAAAGCGGTTCTCGTCCTCCGTGCTTGCTTTTTCTCAGAAAGAGCCGTGGTGTGCGTTTTGGCCGTAAAATGAGTTTTCGGCCGAAAACGTGTACGTTTGCACTTCCCCGCCACAGGGAAGCTGCTAGCCGGGAATTCTCTGCCTGGTTCTACCCGCTGCCCGGAACGCTACGCAGGGCAAAAGCGGTTGTCGTCCTCCGTGCTTGCTTTTTCTCAGAAAGAGCCGTGGTGTGCGTTTTCGCCGGAAAACGCGTTTTCGGCCGAAAACGTGTACGTTTGCACTTCCCCGCCACAGGGAAGCTGCTAGCCGGGAATTCTCTGCCTGGTTCTACCCGCTGCCCGGAACGCTACGCAGGGCAAAAGCGGTTCTCGTCCTCCGTGCTTGCTTTTTCTCAGAAAGAGCCGTGGTGTGCGTTTTCGCCGGAAAACGCGTTTTCGGCCGAAAACGTGTACGTTTGCACTTCCCCGCCACAGGGAAGCTGCTAGCCGGGAATTCTCTGCCTGGTTCTACCCGCTGCCCGGAACGCTACGCAGGGCAAAAGCGGTTCTCGTCCTCCGTGCTTGCTTTTTCTCAGAAAGAGCCGTGGTGTGCGTTTTCGCCGGAAAACGCGTTTTCGGCCGAAAACGTGTACGTTTGCACTTCCCCGCCACAGGGAAGCTGCTAGCCGGGAATTCTCTGCCTGGTTCTACCCGCTGCCCGGAACGCTACGCAGGGCAAAAGCGGTTCTCGTCCTCCGTGCTTGCTTTTTCTCAGAAAGAGCCGTGGTGTGCGTTTTCGCCGGAAAACGCGTTTTCGGCCGAAAACGTGTACGTTTGCACTTCCCCGCCACAGGGAAGCTGCTAGCCGGGAATTCTCTGCCTGGTTCTACCCGCTGCCCGGAACGCTACGCAGGGCAAAAGCGGTTCTCGTCCTCCGTGCTTGCTTTTTCTCAGAAAGAGCCGTGGTGTGCGTTTTCGCCGGAAAACGCGTTTTCGGCCGAAAACGTGTACGTTTGCACTTCCCCGCCACAGGGAAGCTGCTAGCCGGGAATTCTCTGCCTGGTTCTACCCGCTGCCCGGAACGCTACGCAGGGCAAAAGCGGTTCTCGTCCTCCGTGCTTGCTTTTTCTCAGAAAGAGCCGTGGTGTGCGTTTTCGCCGGAAAACGCGTTTTCGGCCGAAAACGTGTACGTTTGCACTTCCCCGCCACAGGGAAGCTGCTAGCCGGGAATTCTCTGCCTGGTTCTACCCGCTGCCCGGAACGCTACGCAGGGCAAAAGCGGTTCTCGTCCTCCGTGCTTGCTTTTTCTCAGAAAGAGCCGTGGTGTGCGTTTTCGCCGGAAAACGCGTTTTCGGCCGAAAACGTGTACGTTTGCACTTCCCCGCCACAGGGAAGCTGCTAGCCGGGAATTCTCTGCCTGGTTCTACCCGCTGCCCGGAACGCTACGCAGGGCAAAAGCGGTTCTCGTCCTCCGTGCTTGCTTTTTCTCAGAAAGAGCCGTGGTGTGCGTTTTCGCCGGAAAACGCGTTTTCGGCCGAAAACGTGTACGTTTGCACTTCCCCGCCACAGGGAAGCTGCTAGCCGGGAATTCTCTGCCTGGTTCTACCCGCTGCCCGGAACGCTACGCAGGGCAAAAGCGGTTCTCGTCCTCCGTGCTTGCTTTTTCTCAGAAAGAGCCGTGGTGTGCGTTTTCGCCGGAAAACGCGTTTTCGGCCGAAAACGTGTACGTTTGCACTTCCCCGCCACAGGGAAGCTGCTAGCCGGGAATTCTCTGCCTGGTTCTACCCGCTGCCCGGAACGCTACGCAGGGCAAAAGCGGTTCTCGTCCTCCGTGCTTGCTTTTTCTCAGAAAGAGCCGTGGTGTGCGTTTTCGCCGGAAAACGCGTTTTCGGCCGAAAACGTGTACGTTTGCACTTCCCCGCCACAGGGAAGCTGCTAGCCGGGAATTCTCTGCCTGGTTCTACCCGCTGCCCGGAACGCTACGCAGGGCAAAAGCGGTTCTCGTCCTCCGTGCTTGCTTTTTCTCAGAAAGAGCCGTGGTGTGCGTTTTCGCCGGAAAACGCGTTTTCGGCCGAAAACGTGTACGTTTGCACTTCCCCGCCACAGGGAAGCTGCTAGCCGGGAATTCTCTGCCTGGTTCTACCCGCTGCCCGGAACGCTACGCAGGGCAAAAGCGGTTCTCGTCCTCCGTGCTTGCTTTTTCTCAGAAAGAGCCGTGGTGTGCGTTTTGGCCGGAAAACGCGTTTTCGGCCGAAAACGTGTACGTTTGCACTTCCCCGCCACAGGGAAGCTGCTAGCCGGGAATTCTCTGCCTGGTTCTACCCGCTGCCCGGAACGCTACGCAGGGCAAAAGCGGTTCTCGTCCTCCGTGCTTGCTTTTTCTCAGAAAGAGCCGTGGTGTGCGTTTTCGCCGGAAAACGCGTTTTCGGCCGAAAACGTGTACGTTTGCACTTCCCCGCCACAGGGAAGCTGCTAGCCGGGAATTCTCTGCCTGGTTCTACCCGCTGCCCGGAACGCTACGCAGGGCAAAAGCGGTTCTCGTCCTCCGTGCTTGCTTTTTCTCAGAAAGAGCCGTGGTGTGCGTTTTCGCCGGAAAACGCGTTTTCGGCCGAAAACGTGTACGTTTGCACTTCCCCGCCACAGGGAAGCTGCTAGCCGGGAATTCTCTGCCTGGTTCTACCCGCAGCCCGGAACGCTACGCAGGGCAAAAGCGGTTCTCGTCCTCCGTGCTTGCTTTTTCTCAGAAAGAGCCGTGGTGTGCGTTTTCGCCGGAAAACGCGTTTTCGGCCGAAAACGTGTACGTTTGCACTTCCCCGCCACAGGGAAGCTGCTAGCCGGGAATTCTCTGCCTGGTTCTACCCGCTGCCCGGAACGCTACGCAGGGCAAAAGCGGTTCTCGTCCTCCGTGCTTGCTTTTTCTCAGAAAGAGCCGTGGTGTGCGTTTTCGCCGGAAAACGCGTTTTCGGCCGAAAACGTGTACGTTTGCACTTCCCCGCCACAGGGAAGCTGCTAGCCGGGAATTCTCTGCCTGGTTCTACCCGCTGCCCGGAACGCTACGCAGGGCAAAAGCGGTTCTCGTCCTCCGTGCTTGCTTTTTCTCAGAAAGAGCCGTGGTGTGCGTTTTCGCCGGAAAACGCGTTTTCGGCCGAAAACGTGTACGTTTGCACTTCCCCGCCACAGGGAAGCTGCTAGCCGGGAATTCTCTGCCTGGTTCTACCCGCTGCCCGGAACGCTACGCAGGGCAAAAGCGGTTCTCGTCCTCCGTGCTTGCTTTTTCTCAGAAAGAGCCGTGGTGTGCGTTTTGGCCGGAAAACGCGTTTTCGGCCGAAAACGTGTACGTTTGCACTTCCCGCCACAGGGAAGCTGCTAGCCGGGAATTCTCTGCCTGGTTCTACCCGCTGCCCCGGAACGCTACGCAGGGCAAAAGCGGTTCTCGTCCTCCGTGCTTGCTTTTTCTCAGAAAGAGCCGTGGTGTGCGTTTTGGCCGGAAAACGCGTTTTCGGCCGAAAACGTGTACGTTTGCACTTCCCCGCCACAGGGAAGCTGCTAGCCGGGAATTCTCTGCCTGGTTCTACCCGCTGCCCGGAACGCTACGCAGGGCAAAAGCGGTTCTCGTCCTCCGTGCTTGCTTTTTCTCAGAAAGAGCCGTGGTGTGCGTTTTCGCCGGAAAACGCGTTTTCGGCCGAAAACGTGTACGTTTGCACTTCCCCGCCACAGGGAAGCTGCTAGCCGGGAATTCTCTGCCTGGTTCTACCCGCTGCCCGGAACGCTACGCAGGGCAAAAGCGGTTCTCGTCCTCCGTGCTTGCTTTTTCTCAGAAAGAGCCGTGGTGTGCGTTTTCGCCGGAAAACGCGTTTTCGGCCGAAAACGTGTACGTTTGCACTTCCCCGCCACAGGGAAGCTGCTAGCCGGGAATTCTCTGCCTGGTTCTACCCGCTGCCCGGAACGCTACGCAGGGCAAAAGCGGTTCTCGTCCTCCGTGCTTGCTTTTTCTCAGAAAGAGCCGTGGTGTGCGTTTTCGCCGGAAAACGCGTTTTCGGCCGAAAACGTGTACGTTTGCACTTCCCCGCCACAGGGAAGCTGCTAGCCGGGAATTCTCTGCCTGGTTCTACCCGCTGCCCGGAACGCTACGCAGGGCAAAAGCGGTTCTCGTCCTCCGTGCTTGCTTTTTCTCAGAAAGAGCCGTGGTGTGCGTTTTCGCCGGAAAACGCGTTTTCGGCCGAAAACGTGTACGTTTGCACTTCCCCGCCACAGGGAAGCTGCTAGCCGGGAATTCTCTGCCTGGTTCTACCCGCTGCCCGGAACGCTACGCAGGGCAAAAGCGGTTCTCGTCCTCCGTGCTTGCTTTTTCTCAGAAAGAGCCGTGGTGTGCGTTTTCGCCGGAAAACGCGTTTTCGGCCGAAAACGTGTACGTTTGCACTTCCCCGCCACAGGGAAGCTGCTAGCCGGGAATTCTCTGCCTGGTTCTACCCGCTGCCCGGAACGCTACGCAGGGCAAAAGCGGTTCTCGTCCTCCGTGCTTGCTTTTTCTCAGAAAGAGCCGTGGTGTGCGTTTTCGCCGGAAAACGCGTTTTCGGCCGAAAACGTGTACGTTTGCACTTCCCCGCCACAGGGAAGCTGCTAGCCGGGAATTCTCTGCCTGGTTCTACCCGCTGCCCGGAACGCTACGCAGGGCAAAAGCGGTTCTCGTCCTCCGTGCTTGCTTTTTCTCAGAAAGAGCCGTGGTGTGCGTTTTCGCCGGAAAACGCGTTTTCGGCCGAAAACGTGTACGTTTGCACTTCCCCGCCACAGGGAAGCTGCTAGCCGGGAATTCTCTGCCTGGTTCTACCCGCTGCCCGGAACGCTACGCAGGGCAAAAGCGGTTCTCGTCCTCCGTGCTTGCTTTTTCTCAGAAAGAGCCGTGGTGTGCGTTTTCGCCGGAAAACGCGTTTTCGGCCGAAAACGTGTACGTTTGCACTTCCCCGCCACAGGGAAGCTGCTAGCCGGGAATTCTCTGCCTGGTTCTACCCGCTGCCCGGAACGCTACGCAGGGCAAAAGCGGTTCTCGTCCTCCGTGCTTGCTTTTTCTCAGAAAGAGCCGTGGTGTGCGTTTTCGCCGGAAAACGCGTTTTCGGCCGAAAACGTGTACGTTTGCACTTCCCCGCCACAGGGAAGCTGCTAGCCGGGAATTCTCTGCCTGGTTCTACCCGCTGCCCGGAACGCTACGCAGGGCAAAAGCGGTTCTCGTCCTCCGTGCTTGCTTTTTCTCAGAAAGAGCCGTGGTGTGCGTTTTCGCCGGAAAACGCGTTTTCGGCCGAAAACGTGTACGTTTGCACTTCCCCGCCACAGGGAAGCTGCTAGCCGGGAATTCTCTGCCTGGTTCTACCACGAGTATGCTGCCCGGAACGCTACGCAGGGCAAAAGCGGTTCTCGTCCTCCGTGCTTGCTTTTTCTCAGAAAGAGCCGTGGTGTGCGTTTTCGCCGGAAAACGCGTTTTCGGCCGAAAACGTGTACGTTTGCACTTCCCCGCCACAGGGAAGCTGCTAGCCGGGAATTCTCTGCCTGGTTCTACCCGCTGCCCGGAACGCTACGCAGGGCAAAAGCGGTTCTCGTCCTCCGTGCTTGCTTTTTCTCAGAAAGAGCCGTGGTGTGCGTTTTCGCCGGAAAACGCGTTTTCGGCCGAAAACGTGTACGTTTGCACTTCCCCGCCACAGGGAAGCTGCTAGCCGGGAATTCTCTGCCTGGTTCTACCCGCTGCCCGGAACGCTACGCAGGGCAAAAGCGGTTCTCGTCCTCCGTGCTTGCTTTTTCTCAGAAAGAGCCGTGGTGTGCGTTTTCGCCGGAAAACGCGTTTTCGGCCGAAAACGTGTACGTTTGCACTTCCCCGCCACAGGGAAGCTGCTAGCCGGGAATTCTCTGCCTGGTTCTACCCGCTGCCCGGAACGCTACGCAGGGCAAAAGCGGTTCTCGTCCTCCGTGCTTGCTTTTTCTCAGAAAGAGCCGTGGTGTGCGTTTTCGCCGGAAAACGCGTTTTCGGCCGAAAACGTGTACGTTTGCACTTCCCCGCCACAGGGAAGCTGCTAGCCGGGAATTCTCTGCCTGGTTCTACCCGCTGCCCGGAACGCTACGCAGGGCAAAAGCGGTTCTCGTCCTCCGTGCTTGCTTTTTCTCAGAAAGAGCCGTGGTGTGCGTTTTCGCCGGAAAACGCGTTTTCGGCCGAAAACGTGTACGTTTGCACTTCCCCGCCACAGGGAAGCTGCTAGCCGGGAATTCTCTGCCTGGTTCTACCCGCTGCCCGGAACGCTACGCAGGGCAAAAGCGGTTCTCGTCCTCCGTGCTTGCTTTTTCTCAGAAAGAGCCGTGGTGTGCGTTTTCGCCGGAAAACGCGTTTTCGGCCGAAAACGTGTACGTTTGCACTTCCCCGCCACAGGGAAGCTGCTAGCCGGGAATTCTCTGCCTGGTTCTACCCGCTGCCCGGAACGCTACGCAGGGCAAAAGCGGTTCTCGTCCTCCGTGCTTGCTTTTTCTCAGAAAGAGCCGTGGTGTGCGTTTTCGCCGGAAAACGCGTTTTCGGCCGAAAACGTGTACGTTTGCACTTCCCCGCCACAGGGAAGCTGCTAGCCGGGAATTCTCTGCCTGGTTCTACCCGCTGCCCGGAACGCTACGCAGGGCAAAAGCGGTTCTCGTCCTCCGTGCTTGCTTTTTCTCAGAAAGAGCCGTGGTGTGCGTTTTCGCCGGAAAACGCGTTTTCGGCCGAAAACGTGTACGTTTGCACTTCCCCGCCACAGGGAAGCTGCTAGCCGGGAATTCTCTGCCTGGTTCTACCCGCTGCCCGGAACGCTACGCAGGGCAAAAGCGGTTCTCGTCCTCCGTGCTTGCTTTTTCTCAGAAAGAGCCGTGGTGTGCGTTTTCGCCGGAAAACGCGTTTTCGGCCGAAAACGTGTACGTTTGCACTTCCCCGCCACAGGGAAGCTGCTAGCCGGGAATTCTCTGCCTGGTTCTACCCGCTGCCCGGAACGCTACGCAGGGCAAAAGCGGTTCTCGTCCTCCGTGCTTGCTTTTTCTCAGAAAGAGCCGTGGTGTGCGTTTTCGCCGGAAAACGCGTTTTCGGCCGAAAACGTGTACGTTTGCACTTCCCCGCCACAGGGAAGCTGCTAGCCGGGAATTCTCTGCCTGGTTCTACCCGCTGCCCGGAACGCTACGCAGGGCAAAAGCGGTTCTCGTCCTCCGTGCTTGCTTTTTCTCAGAAAGAGCCGTGGTGTGCGTTTTCGCCGGAAAACGCGTTTTCGGCCGAAAACGTGTACGTTTGCACTTCCCCGCCACAGGGAAGCTGCTAGCCGGGAATTCTCTGCCTGGTTCTACCCGCTGCCCGGAACGCTACGCAGGGCAAAAGCGGTTCTCGTCCTCCGTGCTTGCTTTTTCTCAGAAAGAGCCGTGGTGTGCGTTTTCGCCGGAAAACGCGTTTTCGGCCGAAAACGTGTACGTTTGCACTTCCCCGCCACAGGGAAGCTGCTAGCCGGGAATTCTCTGCCTGGTTCTACCCGCTGCCCGGAACGCTACGCAGGGCAAAAGCGGTTCTCGTCCTCCGTGCTTGCTTTTTCTCAGAAAGAGCCGTGGTGTGCGTTTTCGCCGGAAAACGCGTTTTCGGCCGAAAACGTGTACGTTTGCACTTCCCCGCCACAGGGAAGCTGCTAGCCGGGAATTCTCTGCCTGGTTCTACCCGCTGCCCGGAACGCTACGCAGGGCAAAAGCGGTTCTCGTCCTCCGTGCTTGCTTTTTCTCAGAAAGAGCCGTGGTGTGCGTTTTCGCCGGAAAACGCGTTTTCGGCCGAAAACGTGTACGTTTGCACTTCCCCGCCACAGGGAAGCTGCTAGCCGGGAATTCTCTGCCTGGTTCTACCCGCTGCCCGGAACGCTACGCAGGGCAAAAGCGGTTCTCGTCCTCCGTGCTTGCTTTTTCTCAGAAAGAGCCGTGGTGTGCGTTTTCGCCGGAAAACGCGTTTTCGGCCGAAAACGTGTACGTTTGCACTTCCCCGCCACAGGGAAGCTGCTAGCCGGGAATTCTCTGCCTGGTTCTACCCGCTGCCCGGAACGCTACGCAGGGCAAAAGCGGTTCTCGTCCTCCGTGCTTGCTTTTTCTCAGAAAGAGCCGTGGTGTGCGTTTTCGCCGGAAAACGCGTTTTCGGCCGAAAACGTGTACGTTTGCACTTCCCCGCCACAGGGAAGCTGCTAGCCGGGAATTCTCTGCCTGGTTCTACCCGCTGCCCGGAACGCTACGCAGGGCAAAAGCGGTTCTCGTCCTCCGTGCTTGCTTTTTCTCAGAAAGAGCCGTGGTGTGCGTTTTCGCCGGAAAACGCGTTTTCGGCCGAAAACGTGTACGTTTGCACTTCCCCGCCACAGGGAAGCTGCTAGCCGGGAATTCTCTGCCTGGTTCTACCCGCTGCCCGGAACGCTACGCAGGGCAAAAGCGGTTCTCGTCCTCCGTGCTTGCTTTTTCTCAGAAAGAGCCGTGGTGTGCGTTTTCGCCGGAAAACGCGTTTTCGGCCGAAAACGTGTACGTTTGCACTTCCCCGCCACAGGGAAGCTGCTAGCCGGGAATTCTCTGCCTGGTTCTACCCGCTGCCCGGAACGCTACGCAGGGCAAAAGCGGTTCTCGTCCTCCGTGCTTGCTTTTTCTCAGAAAGAGCCGTGGTGTGCGTTTTCGCCGGAAAACGCGTTTTCGGCCGAAAACGTGTACGTTTGCACTTCCCCGCCACAGGGAAGCTGCTAGCCGGGAATTCTCTGCCTGGTTCTACCCGCTGCCCGGAACGCTACGCAGGGCAAAAGCGGTTCTCGTCCTCCGTGCTTGCTTTTTCTCAGAAAGAGCCGTGGTGTGCGTTTTCGCCGGAAAACGCGTTTTCGGCCGAAAACGTGTACGTTTGCACTTCCCCGCCACAGGGAAGCTGCTAGCCGGGAATTCTCTGCCTGGTTCTACCCGCTGCCCGGAACGCTACGCAGGGCAAAAGCGGTTCTCGTCCTCCGTGCTTGCTTTTTCTCAGAAAGAGCCGTGGTGTGCGTTTTCGCCGGAAAACGCGTTTTCGGCCGAAAACGTGTACGTTTGCACTTCCCCGCCACAGGGAAGCTGCTAGCCGGGAATTCTCTGCCTGGTTCTACCCGCTGCCCGGAACGCTACGCAGGGCAAAAGCGGTTCTCGTCCTCCGTGCTTGCTTTTTCTCAGAAAGAGCCGTGGTGTGCGTTTTCGCCGGAAAACGCGTTTTCGGCCGAAAACGTGTACGTTTGCACTTCCCCGCCACAGGGAAGCTGCTAGCCGGGAATTCTCTGCCTGGTTCTACCCGCTGCCCGGAACGCTACGCAGGGCAAAAGCGGTTCTCGTCCTCCGTGCTTGCTTTTTCTCAGAAAGAGCCGTGGTGTGCGTTTTCGCCGGAAAACGCGTTTTCGGCCGAAAACGTGTACGTTTGCACTTCCCCGCCACAGGGAAGCTGCTAGCCGGGAATTCTCTGCCTGGTTCTACCCGCTGCCCGGAACGCTACGCAGGGCAAAAGCGGTTCTCGTCCTCCGTGCTTGCTTTTTCTCAGAAAGAGCCGTGGTGTGCGTTTTCGCCGGAAAACGCGTTTTCGGCCGAAAACGTGTACGTTTGCACTTCCCCGCCACAGGGAAGCTGCTAGCCGGGAATTCTCTGCCTGGTTCTACCCGCTGCCCGGAACGCTACGCAGGGCAAAAGCGGTTCTCGTCCTCCGTGCTTGCTTTTTCTCAGAAAGAGCCGTGGTGTGCGTTTTCGCCGGAAAACGCGTTTTCGGCCGAAAACGTGTACGTTTGCACTTCCCCGCCACAGGGAAGCTGCTAGCCGGGAATTCTCTGCCTGGTTCTACCCGCTGCCCGGAACGCTACGCAGGGCAAAAGCGGTTCTCGTCCTCCGTGCTTGCTTTTTCTCAGAAAGAGCCGTGGTGTGCGTTTTCGCCGGAAAACGCGTTTTCGGCCGAAAACGTGTACGTTTGCACTTCCCCGCCACAGGGAAGCTGCTAGCCGGGAATTCTCTGCCTGGTTCTACCCGCTGCCCGGAACGCTACGCAGGGCAAAAGCGGTTCTCGTCCTCCGTGCTTGCTTTTTCTCAGAAAGAGCCGTGGTGTGCGTTTTCGCCGGAAAACGCGTTTTCGGCCGAAAACGTGTACGTTTGCACTTCCCCGCCACAGGGAAGCTGCTAGCCGGGAATTCTCTGCCTGGTTCTACCCGCTGCCCGGAACGCTACGCAGGGCAAAAGCGGTTCTCGTCCTCCGTGCTTGCTTTTTCTCAGAAAGAGCCGTGGTGTGCGTTTTCGCCGGAAAACGCGTTTTCGGCCGAAAACGTGTACGTTTGCACTTCCCCGCCACAGGGAAGCTGCTAGCCGGGAATTCTCTGCCTGGTTCTACCCGCTGCCCGGAACGCTACGCAGGGCAAAAGCGGTTCTCGTCCTCCGTGCTTGCTTTTTCTCAGAAAGAGCCGTGGTGTGCGTTTTCGCCGGAAAACGCGTTTTCGGCCGAAAACGTGTACGTTTGCACTTCCCCGCCACAGGGAAGCTGCTAGCCGGGAATTCTCTGCCTGGTTCTACCCGCTGCCCGGAACGCTACGCAGGGCAAAAGCGGTTCTCGTCCTCCGTGCTTGCTTTTTCTCAGAAAGAGCCGTGGTGTGCGTTTTCGCCGGAAAACGCGTTTTCGGCCGAAAACGTGTACGTTTGCACTTCCCCGCCACAGGGAAGCTGCTAGCCGGGAATTCTCTGCCTGGTTCTACCCGCTGCCCGGAACGCTACGCAGGGCAAAAGCGGTTCTCGTCCTCCGTGCTTGCTTTTTCTCAGAAAGAGCCGTGGTGTGCGTTTTCGCCGGAAAACGCGTTTTCGGCCGAAAACGTGTACGTTTGCACTTCCCCGCCACAGGGAAGCTGCTAGCCGGGAATTCTCTGCCTGGTTCTACCCGCTGCCCGGAACGCTACGCAGGGCAAAAGCGGTTCTCGTCCTCCGTGCTTGCTTTTTCTCAGAAAGAGCCGTGGTGTGCGTTTTCGCCGGAAAACGCGTTTTCGGCCGAAAACGTGTACGTTTGCACTTCCCCGCCACAGGGAAGCTGCTAGCCGGGAATTCTCTGCCTGGTTCTACCCGCTGCCCGGAACGCTACGCAGGGCAAAAGCGGTTCTCGTCCTCCGTGCTTGCTTTTTCTCAGAAAGAGCCGTGGTGTGCGTTTTCGCCGGAAAACGCGTTTTCGGCCGAAAACGTGTACGTTTGCACTTCCCCGCCACAGGGAAGCTGCTAGCCGGGAATTCTCTGCCTGGTTCTACCCGCTGCCCGGAACGCTACGCAGGGCAAAAGCGGTTCTCGTCCTCCGTGCTTGCTTTTTCTCAGAAAGAGCCGTGGTGTGCGTTTTCGCCGGAAAACGCGTTTTCGGCCGAAAACGTGTACGTTTGCACTTCCCCGCCACAGGGAAGCTGCTAGCCGGGAATTCTCTGCCTGGTTCTACCCGCTGCCCGGAACGCTACGCAGGGCAAAAGCGGTTCTCGTCCTCCGTGCTTGCTTTTTCTCAGAAAGAGCCGTGGTGTGCGTTTTCGCCGGAAAACGCGTTTTCGGCCGAAAACGTGTACGTTTGCACTTCCCCGCCACAGGGAAGCTGCTAGCCGGGAATTCTCTGCCTGGTTCTACCCGCTGCCCGGAACGCTACGCAGGGCAAAAGCGGTTCTCGTCCTCCGTGCTTGCTTTTTCTCAGAAAGAGCCGTGGTGTGCGTTTTCGCCGGAAAACGCGTTTTCGGCCGAAAACGTGTACGTTTGCACTTCCCCGCCACAGGGAAGCTGCTAGCCGGGAATTCTCTGCCTGGTTCTACCCGCTGCCCGGAACGCTACGCAGGGCAAAAGCGGTTCTCGTCCTCCGTGCTTGCTTTTTCTCAGAAAGAGCCGTGGTGTGCGTTTTCGCCGGAAAACGCGTTTTCGGCCGAAAACGTGTACGTTTGCACTTCCCCGCCACAGGGAAGCTGCTAGCCGGGAATTCTCTGCCTGGTTCTACCCGCTGCCCGGAACGCTACGCAGGGCAAAAGCGGTTCTCGTCCTCCGTGCTTGCTTTTTCTCAGAAAGAGCCGTGGTGTGCGTTTTCGCCGGAAAACGCGTTTTCGGCCGAAAACGTGTACGTTTGCACTTCCCCGCCACAGGGAAGCTGCTAGCCGGGAATTCTCTGCCTGGTTCTACCCGCTGCCCGGAACGCTACGCAGGGCAAAAGCGGTTCTCGTCCTCCGTGCTTGCTTTTTCTCAGAAAGAGCCGTGGTGTGCGTTTTCGCCGGAAAACGCGTTTTCGGCCGAAAACGTGTACGTTTGCACTTCCCCGCCACAGGGAAGCTGCTAGCCGGGAATTCTCTGCCTGGTTCTACCCGCTGCCCGGAACGCTACGCAGGGCAAAAGCGGTTCTCGTCCTCCGTGCTTGCTTTTTCTCAGAAAGAGCCGTGGTGTGCGTTTTCGCCGGAAAACGCGTTTTCGGCCGAAAACGTGTACGTTTGCACTTCCCCGCCACAGGGAAGCTGCTAGCCGGGAATTCTCTGCCTGGTTCTACCCGCTGCCCGGAACGCTACGCAGGGCAAAAGCGGTTCTCGTCCTCCGTGCTTGCTTTTTCTCAGAAAGAGCCGTGGTGTGCGTTTTCGCCGGAAAACGCGTTTTCGGCCGAAAACGTGTACGTTTGCACTTCCCCGCCACAGGGAAGCTGCTAGCCGGGAATTCTCTGCCTGGTTCTACCCGCTGCCCGGAACGCTACGCAGGGCAAAAGCGGTTCTCGTCCTCCGTGCTTGCTTTTTCTCAGAAAGAGCCGTGGTGTGCGTTTTCGCCGGAAAACGCGTTTTCGGCCGAAAACGTGTACGTTTGCACTTCCCCGCCACAGGGAAGCTGCTAGCCGGGAATTCTCTGCCTGGTTCTACCCGCTGCCCGGAACGCTACGCAGGGCAAAAGCGGTTCTCGTCCTCCGTGCTTGCTTTTTCTCAGAAAGAGCCGTGGTGTGCGTTTTCGCCGGAAAACGCGTTTTCGGCCGAAAACGTGTACGTTTGCACTTCCCCGCCACAGGGAAGCTGCTAGCCGGGAATTCTCTGCCTGGTTCTACCCGCTGCCCGGAACGCTACGCAGGGCAAAAGCGGTTCTCGTCCTCCGTGCTTGCTTTTTCTCAGAAAGAGCCGTGGTGTGCGTTTTCGCCGGAAAACGCGTTTTCGGCCGAAAACGTGTACGTTTGCACTTCCCCGCCACAGGGAAGCTGCTAGCCGGGAATTCTCTGCCTGGTTCTACCCGCTGCCCGGAACGCTACGCAGGGCAAAAGCGGTTCTCGTCCTCCGTGCTTGCTTTTTCTCAGAAAGAGCCGTGGTGTGCGTTTTCGCCGGAAAACGCGTTTTCGGCCGAAAACGTGTACGTTTGCACTTCCCCGCCACAGGGAAGCTGCTAGCCGGGAATTCTCTGCCTGGTTCTACCCGCTGCCCGGAACGCTACGCAGGGCAAAAGCGGTTCTCGTCCTCCGTGCTTGCTTTTTCTCAGAAAGAGCCGTGGTGTGCGTTTTCGCCGGAAAACGCGTTTTCGGCCGAAAACGTGTACGTTTGCACTTCCCCGCCACAGGGAAGCTGCTAGCCGGGAATTCTCTGCCTGGTTCTACCCGCTGCCCGGAACGCTACGCAGGGCAAAAGCGGTTCTCGTCCTCCGTGCTTGCTTTTTCTCAGAAAGAGCCGTGGTGTGCGTTTTCGCCGGAAAACGCGTTTTCGGCCGAAAACGTGTACGTTTGCACTTCCCCGCCACAGGGAAGCTGCTAGCCGGGAATTCTCTGCCTGGTTCTACCCGCTGCCCGGAACGCTACGCAGGGCAAAAGCGGTTCTCGTCCTCCGTGCTTGCTTTTTCTCAGAAAGAGCCGTGGTGTGCGTTTTCGCCGGAAAACGCGTTTTCGGCCGAAAACGTGTACGTTTGCACTTCCCCGCCACAGGGAAGCTGCTAGCCGGGAATTCTCTGCCTGGTTCTACCCGCTGCCCGGAACGCTACGCAGGGCAAAAGCGGTTCTCGTCCTCCGTGCTTGCTTTTTCTCAGAAAGAGCCGTGGTGTGCGTTTTCGCCGGAAAACGCGTTTTCGGCCGAAAACGTGTACGTTTGCACTTCCCCGCCACAGGGAAGCTGCTAGCCGGGAATTCTCTGCCTGGTTCTACCCGCTGCCCGGAACGCTACGCAGGGCAAAAGCGGTTCTCGTCCTCCGTGCTTGCTTTTTCTCAGAAAGAGCCGTGGTGTGCGTTTTCGCCGGAAAACGCGTTTTCGGCCGAAAACGTGTACGTTTGCACTTCCCCGCCACAGGGAAGCTGCTAGCCGGGAATTCTCTGCCTGGTTCTACCCGCTGCCCGGAACGCTACGCAGGGCAAAAGCGGTTCTCGTCCTCCGTGCTTGCTTTTTCTCAGAAAGAGCCGTGGTGTGCGTTTTCGCCGGAAAACGCGTTTTCGGCCGAAAACGTGTACGTTTGCACTTCCCCGCCACAGGGAAGCTGCTAGCCGGGAATTCTCTGCCTGGTTCTACCCGCTGCCCGGAACGCTACGCAGGGCAAAAGCGGTTCTCGTCCTCCGTGCTTGCTTTTTCTCAGAAAGAGCCGTGGTGTGCGTTTTCGCCGGAAAACGCGTTTTCGGCCGAAAACGTGTACGTTTGCACTTCCCCGCCACAGGGAAGCTGCTAGCCGGGAATTCTCTGCCTGGTTCTACCCGCTGCCCGGAACGCTACGCAGGGCAAAAGCGGTTCTCGTCCTCCGTGCTTGCTTTTTCTCAGAAAGAGCCGTGGTGTGCGTTTTCGCCGGAAAACGCGTTTTCGGCCGAAAACGTGTACGTTTGCACTTCCCCGCCACAGGGAAGCTGCTAGCCGGGAATTCTCTGCCTGGTTCTACCCGCTGCCCGGAACGCTACGCAGGGCAAAAGCGGTTCTCGTCCTCCGTGCTTGCTTTTTCTCAGAAAGAGCCGTGGTGTGCGTTTTCGCCGGAAAACGCGTTTTCGGCCGAAAACGTGTACGTTTGCACTTCCCCGCCACAGGGAAGCTGCTAGCCGGGAATTCTCTGCCTGGTTCTACCCGCTGCCCGGAACGCTACGCAGGGCAAAAGCGGTTCTCGTCCTCCGTGCTTGCTTTTTCTCAGAAAGAGCCGTGGTGTGCGTTTTCGCCGGAAAACGCGTTTTCGGCCGAAAACGTGTACGTTTGCACTTCCCCGCCACAGGGAAGCTGCTAGCCGGGAATTCTCTGCCTGGTTCTACCCGCTGCCCGGAACGCTACGCAGGGCAAAAGCGGTTCTCGTCCTCCGTGCTTGCTTTTTCTCAGAAAGAGCCGTGGTGTGCGTTTTCGCCGGAAAACGCGTTTTCGGCCGAAAACGTGTACGTTCGCACTTCCCCGCCACAGGGAAGCTGCTAGTCGGGAATTCTCTGCCTGGTTCTACCCGCTGCCCGGAACGCTACGCAGGGCAAAAGCGGTTCTCGTCCTCCGTGCTTGCTTTTTCTCAGAAAGAGCCGTGGTGTGCGATTTCGCCGGAAAACACGTTTTCGGCCGAAAACGTGTACGTTTGCACTTCCCCGCCACAGGGAAGCTGCTAGCCGGGAATTCTCTGCCTGGTTCTACCCGCTGCCCGGAACGCTACGCAGGGCAAAAGCGGTTCTCGTCCTCCGTGCTTGCTTTTTCTCAGAAAGAGCCGTGGTGTGCGTTTTCGCCGGAAAACGCGTTTTCGGCCGAAAACGTGTACGTTTGCACTTCCCCGCCACAGGGAAGCTGCTAGCCGGGAATTCTCTGCCTGGTTCTACCCGCTGCCCGGAACGCTACGCAGGGCAAAAGCGGTTCTCGTCCTCCGTGCTTGCTTTTTCTCAGAAAGAGCCGTGGTGTGCGTTTTCGCCGGAAAACGCGTTTTCGGCCGAAAACGTGTACGTTTGCACTTCCCCGCCACAGGGAAGCTGCTAGCCGGGAATTCTCTGCCTGGTTCTACCCGCTGCCCGGAACGCTACGCAGGGCAAAAGCGGTTCTCGTCCTCCGTGCTTGCTTTTTCTCAGAAAGAGCCGTGGTGTGCGTTTTCGCCGGAAAACGCGTTTTCGGCCGAAAACGTGTACGTTTGCACTTCCCCGCCACAGGGAAGCTGCTAGCCGGGAATTCTCTGCCTGGTTCTACCCGCTGCCCGGAACGCTACGCAGGGCAAAAGCGGTTCTCGTCCTCCGTGCTTGCTTTTTCTCAGAAAGAGCCGTGGTGTGCGTTTTCGCCGGAAAACGCGTTTTCGGCCGAAAACGTGTACGTTTGCACTTCCCCGCCACAGGGAAGCTGCTAGCCGGGAATTCTCTGCCTGGTTCTACCCGCTGCCCGGAACGCTACGCAGGGCAAAAGCGGTTCTCGTCCTCCGTGCTTGCTTTTTCTCAGAAAGAGCCGTGGTGTGCGTTTTCGCCGGAAAACGCGTTTTCGGCCGAAAACGTGTACGTTTGCACTTCCCCGCCACAGGGAAGCTGCTAGCCGGGAATTCTCTGCCTGGTTCTAC
This sequence comes from Athene noctua, assembly GCF_965140245.1. Lineage (NCBI taxonomy): Eukaryota > Metazoa > Chordata > Aves > Strigiformes > Strigidae > Athene > Athene noctua. The sequence goes on from NW_027437818.1 coordinate 43,813, forward strand.
CCGCTGCCCGGAACGCTACGCAGGGCAAAAGCGGTTCTCGTCCTCCGTGCTTGCTTTTTCTCAGAAAGAGCCGTGGTGTGCGTTTTCGCCGGAAAACGCGTTTTCGGCCGAAAACGTGTACGTTTGCACTTCCCCGCCACAGGGAAGCTGCTAGCCGGGAATTCTCTGCCTGGTTCTACCCGCTGCCCGGAACGCTACGCAGGGCAAAAGCGGTTCTCGTCCTCCGTGCTTGCTTTTTCTCAGAAAGAGCCGTGGTGTGCGTTTTCGCCGGAAAACGCGTTTTCGGCCGAAAACGTGTACGTTTGCACTTCCCCGCCACAGGGAAGCTGCTAGCCGGGAATTCTCTGCCTGGTTCTACCCGCTGCCCGGAACGCTACGCAGGGCAAAAGCGGTTCTCGTCCTCCGTGCTTGCTTTTTCTCAGAAAGAGCCGTGGTGTGCGTTTTCGCCGGAAAACGCGTTTTCGGCCGAAAACGTGTACGTTTGCACTTCCCCGCCACAGGGAAGCTGCTAGCCGGGAATTCTCTGCCTGGTTCTACCCGCTGCCCGGAACGCTACGCAGGGCAAAAGCGGTTCTCGTCCTCCGTGCTTGCTTTTTCTCAGAAAGAGCCGTGGTGTGCGTTTTCGCCGGAAAACGCGTTTTCGGCCGAAAACGTGTACGTTTGCACTTCCCCGCCACAGGGAAGCTGCTAGCCGGGAATTCTCTGCCTGGTTCTACCCGCTGCCCGGAACGCTACGCAGGGCAAAAGCGGTTCTCGTCCTCCGTGCTTGCTTTTTCTCAGAAAGAGCCGTGGTGTGCGTTTTCGCCGGAAAACGCGTTTTCGGCCGAAAACGTGTACGTTTGCACTTCCCCGCCACAGGGAAGCTGCTAGCCGGGAATTCTCTGCCTGGTTCTACCCGCTGCCCGGAACGCTACGCAGGGCAAAAGCGGTTCTCGTCCTCCGTGCTTGCTTTTTCTCAGAAAGAGCCGTGGTGTGCGTTTTCGCCGGAAAACGCGTTTTCGGCCGAAAACGTGTACGTTTGCACTTCCCCGCCACAGGGAAGCTGCTAGCCGGGAATTCTCTGCCTGGTTCTACCCGCTGCCCGGAACGCTACGCAGGGCAAAAGCGGTTCTCGTCCTCCGTGCTTGCTTTTTCTCAGAAAGAGCCGTGGTGTGCGTTTTCGCCGGAAAACGCGTTTTCGGCCGAAAACGTGTACGTTTGCACTTCCCCGCCACAGGGAAGCTGCTAGCCGGGAATTCTCTGCCTGGTTCTACCCGCTGCCCGGAACGCTACGCAGGGCAAAAGCGGTTCTCGTCCTCCGTGCTTGCTTTTTCTCAGAAAGAGCCGTGGTGTGCGTTTTCGCCGGAAAACGCGTTTTCGGCCGAAAACGTGTACGTTTGCACTTCCCCGCCACAGGGAAGCTGCTAGCCGGGAATTCTCTGCCTGGTTCTACCCGCTGCCCGGAACGCTACGCAGGGCAAAAGCGGTTCTCGTCCTCCGTGCTTGCTTTTTCTCAGAAAGAGCCGTGGTGTGCGTTTTCGCCGGAAAACGCGTTTTCGGCCGAAAACGTGTACGTTTGCACTTCCCCGCCACAGGGAAGCTGCTAGCCGGGAATTCTCTGCCTGGTTCTACCCGCTGCCCGGAACGCTACGCAGGGCAAAAGCGGTTCTCGTCCTCCGTGCTTGCTTTTTCTCAGAAAGAGCCGTGGTGTGCGTTTTCGCCGGAAAACGCGTTTTCGGCCGAAAACGTGTACGTTTGCACTTCCCCGCCACAGGGAAGCTGCTAGCCGGGAATTCTCTGCCTGGTTCTACCCGCTGCCCGGAACGCTACGCAGGGCAAAAGCGGTTCTCGTCCTCCGTGCTTGCTTTTTCTCAGAAAGAGCCGTGGTGTGCGTTTTCGCCGGAAAACGCGTTTTCGGCCGAAAACGTGTACGTTTGCACTTCCCCGCCACAGGGAAGCTGCTAGCCGGGAATTCTCTGCCTGGTTCTACCCGCTGCCCGGAACGCTACGCAGGGCAAAAGCGGTTCTCGTCCTCCGTGCTTGCTTTTTCTCAGAAAGAGCCGTGGTGTGCGTTTTCGCCGGAAAACGCGTTTTCGGCCGAAAACGTGTACGTTTGCACTTCCCCGCCACAGGGAAGCTGCTAGCCGGGAATTCTCTGCCTGGTTCTACCCGCTGCCCGGAACGCTACGCAGGGCAAAAGCGGTTCTCGTCCTCCGTGCTTGCTTTTTCTCAGAAAGAGCCGTGGTGTGCGTTTTCGCCGGAAAACGCGTTTTCGGCCGAAAACGTGTACGTTTGCACTTCCCCGCCACAGGGAAGCTGCTAGCCGGGAATTCTCTGCCTGGTTCTACCCGCTGCCCGGAACGCTACGCAGGGCAAAAGCGGTTCTCGTCCTCCGTGCTTGCTTTTTCTCAGAAAGAGCCGTGGTGTGCGTTTTCGCCGGAAAACGCGTTTTCGGCCGAAAACGTGTACGTTTGCACTTCCCCGCCACAGGGAAGCTGCTAGCCGGGAATTCTCTGCCTGGTTCTACCCGCTGCCCGGAACGCTACGCAGGGCAAAAGCGGTTCTCGTCCTCCGTGCTTGCTTTTTCTCAGAAAGAGCCGTGGTGTGCGTTTTCGCCGGAAAACGCGTTTTCGGCCGAAAACGTGTACGTTTGCACTTCCCCGCCACAGGGAAGCTGCTAGCCGGGAATTCTCTGCCTGGTTCTACCCGCTGCCCGGAACGCTACGCAGGGCAAAAGCGGTTCTCGTCCTCCGTGCTTGCTTTTTCTCAGAAAGAGCCGTGGTGTGCGTTTTCGCCGGAAAACGCGTTTTCGGCCGAAAACGTGTACGTTTGCACTTCCCCGCGACAGGGAAGCTGCTAGCCGGGAATTCTCTGCCTGGTTCTACCCGCTGCCCGGAACGCTACGCAGGGCAAAAGCGGTTCTCGTCCTCCGTGCTTGCTTTTTCTCAGAAAGAGCCGTGGTGTGCGTTTTCGCCGGAAAACGCGTTTTCGGCCGAAAACGTGTACGTTTGCACTTCCCCGCCCACAGGGAAGCTGCTAGCCGGGAATTCTCTGCCTGGTTCTACCCGCTGCCCGGAACGCTACGCAGGGCAAAAGCGGTTCTCGTCCTCCGTGCTTGCTTTTTCTCAGAAAGAGCCGTGGTGTGCGTTTTGGCCGGAAAACGCGTTTTCGGCCGAAAACGTGTACGTTTGCACTTCCCCGCCACAGGGAAGCTGCTAGCCGGGAATTCTCTGCCTGGTTCTACCCGCTGCCCGGAACGCTACGCAGGGCAAAAGCGGTTCTCGTCCTCCGTGCTTGCTTTTTCTCAGAAAGAGCCGTGGTGTGCGTTTTCGCCGGAAAACGCGTTTTCGGCCGAAAACGTGTACGTTTGCACTTCCCCGCCACAGGGAAGCTGCTAGCCGGGAATTCTCTGCCTGGTTCTACCCGCTGCCCGGAACGCTACGCAGGGCAAAAGCGGTTCTCGTCCTCCGTGCTTGCTTTTTCTCAGAAAGAGCCGTGGTGTGCGTTTTCGCCGGAAAACGCGTTTTCGGCCGAAAACGTGTACGTTTGCACTTCACCGCCACAGGGAGGCTGCTAGCCGGGAATTCTCTGCCTGGTTCTACCCGCTGCCCGGAACGCTACGCAGGGCAAAAGCGGTTCTCGTCCTCCGTGCTTGCTTTTTCTCAGAAAGAGACGTGTTGTGCGTTTTCGCCGGAAAACGCGTTTTCGGCCGAAAACGTGTACGTTTGCACTTCCCCGCCACAGGGAAGCTGCTAGCCGGGAATTCTCTTCCTGGTTCTACCCGCTGCCCGGAACGCTACGCAGGGCAAAAGCGGTTCTCGTCCTCCGTGCTTGCTTTTTCTCAGAAAGAGCCGTGGTGTGCGTTTTCGCCGGAAAACGCGTTTTCGGCCGAAAACGTGTACGTTTGCACTTCCCCGCCACAGGGAAGCTGCTAGCCGGGAATTCTCTGCCTGGTTCTACCCGCTGCCCGGAACGCTACGCAGGGCAAAAGCGGTTCTCGTCCTCCGTGCTTGCTTTTTCTCAGAAAGAGCCGTGGTGTGCGTTTTCGCCGGAAAACGCGTTTTCGGCCGAAAACGTGTACGTTTGCACTTCCCCGCCACAGGGAAGCTGCTAGCCGGGAATTCTCTGCCTGGTTCTACCCGCTGCCCGGAACGCTACGCAGGGCAAAAGCGGTTCTCGTCCTCCGTGCTTGCTTTTTCTCAGAAAGAGCCGTGGTGTGCGTTTTCGCCGGAAAACGCGTTTTCGGCCGAAAACGTGTACGTTTGCACTTCCCCGCCACAGGGAAGCTGCTAGCCGGGAATTCTCTGCCTGGTTCTACCCGCTGCCCGGAACGCTACGCAGGGCAAAAGCGGTTCTCGTCCTCCGTGCTTGCTTTTTCTCAGAAAGAGCCGTGGTGTGCGTTTTCGCCGGAAAACGCGTTTTCGGCCGAAAACGTGTTCGTTTGCACTTCCCCGCCACAGGGAAGCTGCTAGCCGGGAATTCTCTGCCTGGTTCTACCCGCTGCCCGGAACGCTACGCAGGGCAAAAGCGGTTCTCGTCCTCCGTGCTTGCTTTTTCTCAGAAAGAGCCGTGGTGTGCGTTTTGGCCGGAAAACGCGTTTTCGGCCGAAAACGTGTACGTTTGCACTTCCCCGCCACAGGGAAGCTGCTAGCCGGGAATTCTCTGCCTGGTTCTACCCGCTGCCCGGAACGCTACGCAGGGCAAAAGCGGTTCTCGTCCTCCGTGCTTGCTTTTTCTCAGAAAGAGCCGTGGTGTGCGTTTTCGCCGGAAAACGCGTTTTCGGCCGAAAACGTGTACGTTTGCACTTCCCTGCCACAGGGAAGCTGCTAGCCGGGAATTCTCTGCCTGGTTCTACCCGCTGCCCGGAACGCTACGCAGGGCAAAAGCGGTTCTCGTCCTCCGTGCTTGCTTTTTCTCAGAAAGAGCCGTGGTGTGCGTTTTCGCTGGAAAACGCGTTTTCGGCCGAAAACGTGTACGTTTGCACTTCCCCGCCACAGGGAAGCTGCTAGCCGGGAATTCTCTGCCTGGTTCTACCCGCTGCCCGGAACGCTACGCAGGGCAAAAGCGGTTCTCGTCCTCCGTGCTTGCTTTTTCTCAGAAAGAGCCGTGGTGTGCGTTTTCGCCGGAAAACGCGTTTTCGGCCGAAAACGTGTACGTTTGCACTTCCCCGCCACAGGGAAGCTGCTAGCCGGGAATTCTCTGCCTGGTTCTACCCGCTGCCCGGAACGCTACGCAGGGCAAAAGCGGTTCTCGTCCTCCGTGCTTGCTTTTTCTCAGAAAGAGCCGTGGTGTGCGTTTTGGCCGGAAAACGCGTTTTCGGCCGAAAACGTGTACGTTTGCACTTCCCCGCCACAGGGAAGCTGCTAGCCGGGAATTCTCTGCCTGGTTCTACCCGCTGCCCGGAACGCTACGCAGGGCAAAAGCGGTTCTCGTCCTCCGTGCTTGCTTTTTCTCAGAAAGAGCCGTGGTGTGCGTTTTCGCCGGAAAACGCGTTTTCGGCCGAAAACGTGTACGTTTGCACTTCCCCGCCACAGGGAAGCTGCTAGCCGGGAATTCTCTGCCTGGTTCTACCCGCTGCCCGGAACGCTACGCAGGGCAAAAGCGGTTCTCGTCCTCCGTGCTTGCTTTTTCTCAGAAAGAGCCGTGGTGTGCGTTTTCGCCGGAAAACGCGTTTTCGGCCGAAAACGTGTACGTTTGCACTTCCCCGCCACAGGGAAGCTGCTAGCCGGGAATTCTCTGCCTGGTTCTACCCGCTGCCCGGAACGCTACGCAGGGCAAAAGCGGTTCTCGTCCTCCGTGCTTGCTTTTTCTCAGAAAGAGCCGTGGTGTGCGTTTTCGCCGGAAAACGCGTTTTCGGCCGAAAACGTGTACGTTTGCACTTCCCCGCCACAGGGAAGCTGCTAGCCGGGAATTCTCTGCCTGGTTCTACCCGCTGCCCGGAACGCTACGCAGGGCAAAAGCGGTTCTCGTCCTCCGTGCTTGCTTTTTCTCAGAAAGAGCCGTGGTGTGCGTTTTCGCCGGAAAACGCGTTTTCGGCCGAAAACGTGTACGTTTGCACTTCCCCGCCACAGGGAAGCTGCTAGCCGGGAATTCTCTGCCTGGTTCTACCCGCTGCCCGGAACGCTACGCAGGGCAAAAGCGGTTCTCGTCCTCCGTGCTTGCTTTTTCTCAGAAAGAGCCGTGGTGTGCGTTTTCGCCGGAAAACGCGTTTTCGGCCGAAAACGTGTACGTTTGCACTTCCCCGCCACAGGGAAGCTGCTAGCCGGGAATTCTCTGCCTGGTTCTACCCGCTGCCCGGAACGCTACGCAGGGCAAAAGCGGTTCTCGTCCTCCGTGCTTGCTTTTTCTCAGAAAGAGCCGTGGTGTGCGTTTTCGCCGGAAAACGCGTTTTCGGCCGAAAACGTGTACGTTTGCACTTCCCCGCCACAGGGAAGCTGCTAGCCGGGAATTCTCTGCCTGGTTCTACCCGCTGCCCGGAACGCTACGCAGGGCAAAAGCGGTTCTCGTCCTCCGTGCTTGCTTTTTCTCAGAAAGAGCCGTGGTGTGCGTTTTCGCCGGAAAACGCGTTTTCGGCCGAAAACGTGTACGTTTGCACTTCCCCGCCACAGGGAAGCTGCTAGCCGGGAATTCTCTGCCTGGTTCTACCCGCTGCCCGGAACGCTACGCAGGGCAAAAGCGGTTCTCGTCCTCCGTGCTTGCTTTTTCTCAGAAAGAGCCGTGGTGTGCGTTTTCGCCGGAAAACGCGTTTTCGGCCGAAAACGTGTACGTTTGCACTTCCCCGCCACAGGGAAGCTGCTAGCCGGGAATTCTCTGCCTGGTTCTACCCGCTGCCCGGAACGCTACGCAGGGCAAAAGCGGTTCTCGTCCTCCGTGCTTGCTTTTTCTCAGAAAGAGCCGTGGTGTGCGTTTTCGCCGGAAAACGCGTTTTCGGCCGAAAACGTGTACGTTTGCACTTCCCCGCCACAGGGAAGCTGCTAGCCGGGAATTCTCTGCCTGGTTCTACCCGCTGCCCGGAACGCTACGCAGGGCAAAAGCGGTTCTCGTCCTCCGTGCTTGCTTTTTCTCAGAAAGAGCCGTGGTGTGCGTTTTCGCCGGAAAACGCGTTTTCGGCCGAAAACGTGTACGTTTGCACTTCCCCGCCACAGGGAAGCTGCTAGCCGGGAATTCTCTGCCTGGTTCTACCCGCTGCCCGGAACGCTACGCAGGGCAAAAGCGGTTCTCGTCCTCCGTGCTTGCTTTTTCTCAGAAAGAGCCGTGGTGTGCGTTTTCGCCGGAAAACGCGTTTTCGGCCGAAAACGTGTACGTTTGCACTTCCCCGCCACAGGGAAGCTGCTAGCCGGGAATTCTCTGCCTGGTTCTACCCGCTGCCCGGAACGCTACGCAGGGCAAAAGCGGTTCTCGTCCTCCGTGCTTGCTTTTTCTCAGAAAGAGCCGTGGTGTGCGTTTTCGCCGGAAAACGCGTTTTCGGCCGAAAACGTGTACGTTTGCACTTCCCCGCCACAGGGAAGCTGCTAGCCGGGAATTCTCTGAATGGTTCTACCCGCTGCCCGGAACGCTACGCAGGGCAAAAGCGGTTCTCGTCCTCCGTGCTTGCTTTTTCTCAGAAAGAGCCGTGGTGTGCGTTTTCGCCGGAAAACGCGTTTTCGGCCGAAAACGTGTACGTTTGCACTTCCCCGCCACAGGGAAGCTGCTAGCCGGGAATTCTCTGCCTGGTTCTACCCGCTGCCCGGAACGCTACGCAGGGCAAAAGCGGTTCTCGTCCTCCGTGCTTGCTTTTTCTCAGAAAGAGCCGTGGTGTGCGTTTTCGCCGGAAAACGCGTTTTCGGCCGAAAACGTGTACGTTTGCACTTCCCCGCCACAGGGAAGCTGCTAGCCGGGAATTCTCTGCCTGGTTCTACCCGCTGCCCGGAACGCTACGCAGGGCAAAAGCGGTTCTCGTCCTCCGTGCTTGCTTTTTCTCAGAAAGAGCCGTGGTGTGCGTTTTCGCCGGAAAACGCGTTTTCGGCCGAAAACGTGTACGTTTGCACTTCCCCGCCACAGGGAAGCTGCTAGCCGGGAATTCTCTGCCTGGTTCTACCCGCTGCCCGGAACGCTACGCAGGGCAAAAGCGGTTCTCGTCCTCCGTGCTTGCTTTTTCTCAGAAAGAGCCGTGGTGTGCGTTTTCGCCGGAAAACGCGTTTTCGGCCGAAAACGTGTACGTTTGCACTTCCCCGCCACAGGGAAGCTGCTAGCCGGGAATTCTCTGCCTGGTTCTACCCGCTGCCCGGAACGCTACGCAGGGCAAAAGCGGTTCTCGTCCTCCGTGCTTGCTTTTTCTCAGAAAGAGCCGTGGTGTGCGTTTTCGCCGGAAAACGCGTTTTCGGCCGAAAACGTGTACGTTTGCACTTCCCCGCCACAGGGAAGCTGCTAGCCGGGAATTCTCTGCCTGGTTCTACCCGCTGCCCGGAACGCTACGCAGGGCAAAAGCGGTTCTCGTCCTCCGTGCTTGCTTTTTCTCAGAAAGAGCCGTGGTGTGCGTTTTCGCCGGAAAACGCGTTTTCGGCCGAAAACGTGTACGTTTGCACTTCCCCGCCACAGGGAAGCTGCTAGCCGGGAATTCTCTGCCTGGTTCTACCCGCTGCCCGGAACGCTACGCAGGGCAAAAGCGGTTCTCGTCCTCCGTGCTTGCTTTTTCTCAGAAAGAGCCGTGGTGTGCGTTTTCGCCGGAAAACGCGTTTTCGGCCGAAAACGTGTACGTTTGCACTTCCCCGCCACAGGGAAGCTGCTAGCCGGGAATTCTCTGCCTGGTTCTACCCGCTGCCCGGAACGCTACGCAGGGCAAAAGCGGTTCTCGTCCTCCGTGCTTGCTTTTTCTCAGAAAGAGCCGTGGTGTGCGTTTTCGCCGGAAAACGCGTTTTCGGCCGAAAACGTGTACGTTTGCACTTCCCCGCCACAGGGAAGCTGCTAGCCGGGAATTCTCTGCCTGGTTCTACCCGCTGCCCGGAACGCTACGCAGGGCAAAAGCGGTTCTCGTCCTCCGTGCTTGCTTTTTCTCAGAAAGAGCCGTGGTGTGCGTTTTCGCCGGAAAACGCGTTTTCGGCCGAAAACGTGTACGTTTGCACTTCCCCGCCACAGGGAAGCTGCTAGCCGGGAATTCTCTGCCTGGTTCTACCCGCTGCCCGGAACGCTACGCAGGGCAAAAGCGGTTCTCGTCCTCCGTGCTTGCTTTTTCTCAGAAAGAGCCGTGGTGTGCGTTTTCGCCGGAAAACGCGTTTTCGGCCGAAAACGTGTACGTTTGCACTTCCCCGCCACAGGGAAGCTGCTAGCCGGGAATTCTCTGCCTGGTTCTACCCGCTGCCCGGAACGCTACGCAGGGCAAAAGCGGTTCTCGTCCTCCGTGCTTGCTTTTTCTCAGAAAGAGCCGTGGTGTGCGTTTTCGCCGGAAAACGCGTTTTCGGCCGAAAACGTGTACGTTTGCACTTCCCCGCCACAGGGAAGCTGCTAGCCGGGAATTCTCTGCCTGGTTCTACCCGCTGCCCGGAACGCTACGCAGGGCAAAAGCGGTTCTCGTCCTCCGTGCTTGCTTTTTCTCAGAAAGAGCCGTGGTGTGCGTTTTCGCCGGAAAACGCGTTTTCGGCCGAAAACGTGTACGTTTGCACTTCCCCGCCACAGGGAAGCTGCTAGCCGGGAATTCTCTGCCTGGTTCTACCCGCTGCCCGGAACGCTACGCAGGGCAAAAGCGGTTCTCGTCCTCCGTGCTTGCTTTTTCTCAGAAAGAGCCGTGGTGTGCGTTTTCGCCGGAAAACGCGTTTTCGGCCGAAAACGTGTACGTTTGCACTTCCCCGCCACAGGGAAGCTGCTAGCCGGGAATTCTCTGCCTGGTTCTACCCGCTGCCCGGAACGCTACGCAGGGCAAAAGCGGTTCTCGTCCTCCGTGCTTGCTTTTTCTCAGAAAGAGCCGTGGTGTGCGTTTTCGCCGGAAAACGCGTTTTCGGCCGAAAACGTGTACGTTTGCACTTCCCCGCCACAGGGAAGCTGCTAGCCGGGAATTCTCTGCCTGGTTCTACCCGCTGCCCGGAACGCTACGCAGGGCAAAAGCGGTTCTCGTCCTCCGTGCTTGCTTTTTCTCAGAAAGAGCCGTGGTGTGCATTTTCGCCGGAAAACGCGTTTTCGGCCGAAAACGTGTACGTTTGCACTTCCCCGCCACAGGGAAGCTGCTAGCCGGGAATTCTCTGCCTGGTTCTACCCGCTGCCCGGAACGCTACGCAGGGCAAAAGCGGTTCTCGTCCTCCGTGCTTGCTTTTTCTCAGAAAGAGCCGTGGTGTGCGATTTCGCCGGAAAACGCGTTTTCGGCCGAAAACGTGTACGTTTGCACTTCCCCGCCACAGGGAAGCTGCTAGCCGGGAATTCTCTGCCTGGTTCTACCCGCTGCCCGGAACGCTACGCAGGGCAAAAGCGGTTCTCGTCCTCCGTGCTTGCTTTTTCTCAGAAAGAGCCGTGGTGTGCGATTTCGCCGGAAAACGCGTTTTCGGCCGAAAACGTGTACGTTTGCACTTCCCCGCCACAGGGAAGCTGCTAGCCGGGAATTCTCTGCCTGGTTCTACCCGCTGCCCGGAACGCTACGCAGGGCAAAAGCGGTTCTCGTCCTCCGTGCTTGCTTTTTCTCAGAAAGAGCCGTGGTGTGCGTTTTCGCCGGAAAACGCGTTTTCGGCCGAAAACGTGTACGTTTGCACTTCCCCGCCACAGGGAAGCTGCTAGCCGGGAATTCTCTGCCTGGTTCTACCCGCTGCCCGGAACGCTACGCAGGGCAAAAGCGGTTCTCGTCCTCCGTGCTTGCTTTTTCTCAGAAAGAGCCGTGATGTGCGCTTTCGCCGGAAAACGCGTTTTCGGCCGAAAACGTGTACGTTTGCACTTCCCCGCCACAGGGAAGCTGCTAGCCGGGAATTCTCTGCCTGGTTCTACCCGCTGCCCGGAACGCTACGCAGGGCAAAAGCGGTTCTCGACCTCCGTGCTTGCTTTTTCTCAGAAAGAGCCGTGGTGTGCGTTTTCGCCGGAAAACGCGTTTTCGGCCGAAAACGTGTTCGTTTGCACTTCCCCGCCACAGGGAAGCTGCTAGCCGGGAATTCTCTGCCTGGTTCTACCCGCTGCCCGGAACGCTACGCAGGGCAAAAGCGGTTCTCGTCCTCCGTGCTTGCTTTTTCTCAGAAAGAGCCGTGGTGTGCGTTTTCGCCGGAAAACGCGTTTTCGGCCGAAAACGTGTACGTTTGCACTTCCCCGCCACAGGGAAGCTGCTAGCCGGGAATTCTCTGCCTGGTTCTACCCGCTGCCCGGAACGCTACGCAGGGCAAAAGCGGTTCTCGTCCTCCGTGCTTGCTTTTTCTCAGAAAGAGCCGTGGTGTGCGTTTTCGCCGGAAAACGCGTTTTCGGCCGAAAACGTGTACGTTTGCACTTCCCCGCCACAGGGAAGCTGCTAGCCGGGAATTCTCTGCCTGGTTCTACCCGCTGCCCGGAACGCTACGCAGGGCAAAAGCGGTTCTCGTCCTCCGTGCTTGCTTTTTCTCAGAAAGAGCCGTGGTGTGCGTTTTCGCCGGAAAACGCGTTTTCGGCCGAAAACGTGTACGTTTGCACTTCCCCGCCACAGGGAAGCTGCTAGCCGGGAATTCTCTGCCTGGTTCTACCCGCTGCCCGGAACGCTACGCAGGGCAAAAGCGGTTCTCGTCCTCCGTGCTTGCTTTTTCTCAGAAAGAGCCGTGGTGTGCGTTTTCGCCGGAAAACGCGTTTTCGGCCGAAAACGTGTACGTTTGCACTTCCCCGCCACAGGGAAGCTGCTAGCCGGGAATTCTCTGCCTGGTTCTACCCGCTGCCCGGAACGCTACGCAGGGCAAAAGCGGTTCTCGTCCTCCGTGCTTGCTTTTTCTCAGAAAGAGCCGTGGTGTGCGTTTTCGCCGGAAAACGCGTTTTCGGCCGAAAACGTGTACGTTTGCACTTCCCCGCCACAGGGAAGCTGCTAGCCGGGAATTCTCTGCCTGGTTCTACCCGCTGCCCGGAACGCTACGCAGGGCAAAAGCGGTTCTCGTCCTCCGTGCTTGCTTTTTCTCAGAAAGAGCCGTGGTGTGCGTTTTCGCCGGAAAACGCGTTTTCGGCCGAAAACGTGTACGTTTGCACTTCCCCGCCACAGGGAAGCTGCTAGCCGGGAATTCTCTGCCTGGTTCTACCCGCTGCCCGGAACGCTACGCAGGGCAAAAGCGGTTCTCGTCCTCCGTGCTTGCTTTTTCTCAGAAAGAGCCGTGGTGTGCGTTTTCGCCGGAAAACGCGTTTTCGGCCGAAAACGTGTACGTTTGCACTTCCCCGCCACAGGGAAGCTGCTAGCCGGGAATTCTCTGCCTGGTTCTACCCGCTGCCCGGAACGCTACGCAGGGCAAAAGCGGTTCTCGTCCTCCGTGCTTGCTTTTTCTCAGAAAGAGCCGTGGTGTGCGTTTTCGCCGGAAAACGCGTTTTCGGCCGAAAACGTGTACGTTTGCACTTCCCCGCCACAGGGAAGCTGCTAGCCGGGAATTCTCTGCCTGGTTCTACCCGCTGCCCGGAACGCTACGCAGGGCAAAAGCGGTTCTCGTCCTCCGTGCTTGCTTTTTCTCAGAAAGAGCCGTGGTGTGCGTTTTCGCCGGAAAACGCGTTTTCGGCCGAAAACGTGTACGTTTGCACTTCCCCGCCACAGGGAAGCTGCTAGCCGGGAATTCTCTGCCTGGTTCTACCCGCTGCCCGGAACGCTACGCAGGGCAAAAGCGGTTCTCGTCCTCCGTGCTTGCTTTTTCTCAGAAAGAGCCGTGGTGTGCGTTTTCGCCGGAAAACGCGTTTTCGGCCGAAAACGTGTACGTTTGCACTTCCCCGCCACAGGGAAGCTGCTAGCCGGGAATTCTCTGCCTGGTTCTACCCGCTGCCCGGAACGCTACGCAGGGCAAAAGCGGTTCTCGTCCTCCGTGCTTGCTTTTTCTCAGAAAGAGCCGTGGTGTGCGTTTTCGCCGGAAAACGCGTTTTCGGCCGAAAACGTGTACGTTTGCACTTCCCCGCCACAGGGAAGCTGCTAGCCGGGAATTCTCTGCCTGGTTCTACCCGCTGCCCGGAACGCTACGCAGGGCAAAAGCGGTTCTCGTCCTCCGTGCTTGCTTTTTCTCAGAAAGAGCCGTGGTGTGCGTTTTCGCCGGAAAACGCGTTTTCGGCCGAAAACGTGTACGTTTGCACTTCCCCGCCACAGGGAAGCTGCTAGCCGGGAATTCTCTGCCTGGTTCTACCCGCTGCCCGGAACGCTACGCAGGGCAAAAGCGGTTCTCGTCCTCCGTGCTTGCTTTTTCTCAGAAAGAGCCGTGGTGTGCGTTTTCGCCGGAAAACGCGTTTTCGGCCGAAAACGTGTACGTTTGCACTTCCCCGCCACAGGGAAGCTGCTAGCCGGGAATTCTCTGCCTGGTTCTACCCGCTGCCCGGAACGCTACGCAGGGCAAAAGCGGTTCTCGTCCTCCGTGCTTGCTTTTTCTCAGAAAGAGCCGTGGTGTGCGTTTTCGCCGGAAAACGCGTTTTCGGCCGAAAACGTGTACGTTTGCACTTCCCCGCCACAGGGAAGCTGCTAGCCGGGAATTCTCTGCCTGGTTCTACCCGCTGCCCGGAACGCTACGCAGGGCAAAAGCGGTTCTCGTCCTCCGTGCTTGCTTTTTCTCAGAAAGAGCCGTGGTGTGCGTTTTCGCCGGAAAACGCGTTTTCGGCCGAAAACGTGTACGTTTGCACTTCCCCGCCACAGGGAAGCTGCTAGCCGGGAATTCTCTGCCTGGTTCTACCCGCTGCCCGGAACGCTACGCAGGGCAAAAGCGGTTCTCGTCCTCCGTGCTTGCTTTTTCTCAGAAAGAGCCGTGGTGTGCGTTTTCGCCGGAAAACGCGTTTTCGGCCGAAAACGTGTACGTTTGCACTTCCCCGCCACAGGGAAGCTGCTAGCCGGGAATTCTCTGCCTGGTTCTACCCGCTGCCCGGAACGCTACGCAGGGCAAAAGCGGTTCTCGTCCTCCGTGCTTGCTTTTTCTCAGAAAGAGCCGTGGTGTGCGTTTTCGCCGGAAAACGCGTTTTCGGCCGAAAACGTGTACGTTTGCACTTCCCCGCCACAGGGAAGCTGCTAGCCGGGAATTCTCTGCCTGGTTCTACCCGCTGCCCGGAACGCTACGCAGGGCAAAAGCGGTTCTCGTCCTCCGTGCTTGCTTTTTCTCAGAAAGAGCCGTGGTGTGCGTTTTCGCCGGAAAACGCGTTTTCGGCCGAAAACGTGTACGTTTGCACTTCCCCGCCACAGGGAAGCTGCTAGCCGGGAATTCTCTGCCTGGTTCTACCCGCTGCCCGGAACGCTACGCAGGGCAAAAGCGGTTCTCGTCCTCCGTGCTTGCTTTTTCTCAGAAAGAGCCGTGGTGTGCGTTTTCGCCGGAAAACGCGTTTTCGGCCGAAAACGTGTACGTTTGCACTTCCCCGCCACAGGGAAGCTGCTAGCCGGGAATTCTCTGCCTGGTTCTACCCGCTGCCCGGAACGCTACGCAGGGCAAAAGCGGTTCTCGTCCTCCGTGCTTGCTTTTTCTCAGAAAGAGCCGTGGTGTGCGTTTTCGCCGGAAAACGCGTTTTCGGCCGAAAACGTGTACGTTTGCACTTCCCCGCCACAGGGAAGCTGCTAGCCGGGAATTCTCTGCCTGGTTCTACCCGCTGCCCGGAACGCTACGCAGGGCAAAAGCGGTTCTCGTCCTCCGTGCTTGCTTTTTCTCAGAAAGAGCCGTGGTGTGCGTTTTCGCCGGAAAACGCGTTTTCGGCCGAAAACGTGTACGTTTGCACTTCCCCGCCACAGGGAAGCTGCTAGCCGGGAATTCTCTGCCTGGTTCTACCCGCTGCCCGGAACGCTACGCAGGGCAAAAGCGGTTCTCGTCCTCCGTGCTTGCTTTTTCTCAGAAAGAGCCGTGGTGTGCGTTTTCGCCGGAAAACGCGTTTTCGGCCGAAAACGTGTACGTTTGCACTTCCCCGCCACAGGGAAGCTGCTAGCCGGGAATTCTCTGCCTGGTTCTACCCGCTGCCCGGAACGCTACGCAGGGCAAAAGCGGTTCTCGTCCTCCGTGCTTGCTTTTTCTCAGAAAGAGCCGTGGTGTGCGTTTTCGCCGGAAAACGCGTTTTCGGCCGAAAACGTGTACGTTTGCACTTCCCCGCCACAGGGAAGCTGCTAGCCGGGAATTCTCTGCCTGGTTCTACCCGCTGCCCGGAACGCTACGCAGGGCAAAAGCGGTTCTCGTCCTCCGTGCTTGCTTTTTCTCAGAAAGAGCCGTGGTGTGCGTTTTCGCCGGAAAACGCGTTTTCGGCCGAAAACGTGTACGTTTGCACTTCCCCGCCACAGGGAAGCTGCTAGCCGGGAATTCTCTGCCTGGTTCTACCCGCTGCCCGGAACGCTACGCAGGGCAAAAGCGGTTCTCGTCCTCCGTGCTTGCTTTTTCTCAGAAAGAGCCGTGGTGTGCGTTTTCGCCGGAAAACGCGTTTTCGGCCGAAAACGTGTACGTTTGCACTTCCCCGCCACAGGGAAGCTGCTAGCCGGGAATTCTCTGCCTGGTTCTACCCGCTGCCCGGAACGCTACGCAGGGCAAAAGCGGTTCTCGTCCTCCGTGCTTGCTTTTTCTCAGAAAGAGCCGTGGTGTGCGTTTTCGCCGGAAAACGCGTTTTCGGCCGAAAACGTGTACGTTTGCACTTCCCCGCCACAGGGAAGCTGCTAGCCGGGAATTCTCTGCCTGGTTCTACCCGCTGCCCGGAACGCTACGCAGGGCAAAAGCGGTTCTCGTCCTCCGTGCTTGCTTTTTCTCAGAAAGAGCCGTGGTGTGCGTTTTCGCCGGAAAACGCGTTTTCGGCCGAAAACGTGTACGTTTGCACTTCCCCGCCACAGGGAAGCTGCTAGCCGGGAATTCTCTGCCTGGTTCTACCCGCTGCCCGGAACGCTACGCAGGGCAAAAGCGGTTCTCGTCCTCCGTGCTTGCTTTTTCTCAGAAAGAGCCGTGGTGTGCGTTTTCGCCGGAAAACGCGTTTTCGGCCGAAAACGTGTACGTTTGCACTTCCCCGCCACAGGGAAGCTGCTAGCCGGGAATTCTCTGCCTGGTTCTACCCGCTGCCCGGAACGCTACGCAGGGCAAAAGCGGTTCTCGTCCTCCGTGCTTGCTTTTTCTCAGAAAGAGCCGTGGTGTGCGTTTTCGCCGGAAAACGCGTTTTCGGCCGAAAACGTGTACGTTAGCACTTCCCCGCCACAGGGAAGCTGCTAGCCGGGAATTCTCTGCCTGGTTCTACCCGCTGCCCGGAACGCTACGCAGGGCAAAAGCGGTTCTCGTCCTCCGTGCTTGCTTTTTCTCAGAAAGAGCCGTGGTGTGCGTTTTCGCCGGAAAACGCGTTTTCGGCCGAAAACGTGTACGTTTGCACTTCCCCGCCACAGGGAAGCTGCTAGCCGGGAATTCTCTGCCTGGTTCTACCCGCTGCCCGGAACGCTACGCAGGGCAAAAGCGGTTCTCGTCCTCCGTGCTTGCTTTTTCTCAGAAAGAGCCGTGGTGTGCGTTTTCGCCGGAAAACGCGTTTTCGGCCGAAAACGTGTACGTTTGCACTTCCCCGCCACAGGGAAGCTGCTAGCCGGGAATTCTCTGCCTGGTTCTACCCGCTGCCCGGAACGCTACGCAGGGCAAAAGCGGTTCTCGTCCTCCGTGCTTGCTTTTTCTCAGAAAGAGCCGTGGTGTGCGTTTTCGCCGGAAAACGCGTTTTCGGCCGAAAACGTGTACGTTTGCACTTCCCCGCCACAGGGAAGCTGCTAGCCGGGAATTCTCTGCCTGGTTCTACCCGCTGCCCGGAACGCTACGCAGGGCAAAAGCGGTTCTCGTCCTCCGTGCTTGCTTTTTCTCAGAAAGAGCCGTGGTGTGCGTTTTCGCCGGAAAACGCGTTTTCGGCCGAAAACGTGTACGTTTGCACTTCCCCGCCACAGGGAAGCTGCTAGCCGGGAATTCTCTGCCTGGTTCTACCCGCTGCCCGGAACGCTACGCAGGGCAAAAGCGGTTCTCGTCCTCCGTGCTTGCTTTTTCTCAGAAAGAGCCGTGGTGTGCGTTTTCGCCGGAAAACGCGTTTTCGGCCGAAAACGTGTACGTTTGCACTTCCCCGCCACAGGGAAGCTGCTAGCCGGGAATTCTCTGCCTGGTTCTACCCGCTGCCCGGAACGCTACGCAGGGCAAAAGCGGTTCTCGTCCTCCGTGCTTGCTTTTTCTCAGAAAGAGCCGTGGTGTGCGTTTTCGCCGGAAAACGCGTTTTCGGCCGAAAACGTGTACGTTTGCACTTCCCCGCCACAGGGAAGCTGCTAGCCGGGAATTCTCTGCCTGGTTCTACCCGCTGCCCGGAACGCTACGCAGGGCAAAAGCGGTTCTCGTCCTCCGTGCTTGCTTTTTCTCAGAAAGAGCCGTGGTGTGCGTTTTCGCCGGAAAACGCGTTTTCGGCCGAAAACGTGTACGTTTGCACTTCCCCGCCACAGGGAAGCTGCTAGCCGGGAATTCTCTGCCTGGTTCTACCCGCTGCCCGGAACGCTACGCAGGGCAAAAGCGGTTCTCGTCCTCCGTGCTTGCTTTTTCTCAGAAAGAGCCGTGGTGTGCGTTTTCGCCGGAAAACGCGTTTTCGGCCGAAAACGTGTACGTTTGCACTTCCCCGCCACAGGGAAGCTGCTAGCCGGGAATTCTCTGCCTGGTTCTACCCGCTGCCCGGAACGCTACGCAGGGCAAAAGCGGTTCTCGTCCTCCGTGCTTGCTTTTTCTCAGAAAGAGCCGTGGTGTGCGTTTTCGCCGGAAAACGCGTTTTCGGCCGAAAACGTGTACGTTTGCACTTCCCCGCCACAGGGAAGCTGCTAGCCGGGAATTCTCTGCCTGGTTCTACCCGCTGCCCGGAACGCTACGCAGGGCAAAAGCGGTTCTCGTCCTCCGTGCTTGCTTTTTCTCAGAAAGAGCCGTGGTGTGCGTTTTCGCCGGAAAACGCGTTTTCGGCCGAAAACGTGTACGTTTGCACTTCCCCGCCACAGGGAAGCTGCTAGCCGGGAATTCTCTGCCTGGTTCTACCCGCTGCCCGGAACGCTACGCAGGGCAAAAGCGGTTCTCGTCCTCCGTGCTTGCTTTTTCTCAGAAAGAGCCGTGGTGTGCGTTTTCGCCGGAAAACGCGTTTTCGGCCGAAAACGTGTACGTTTGCACTTCCCCGCCACAGGGAAGCTGCTAGCCGGGAATTCTCTGCCTGGTTCTACCCGCTGCCCGGAACGCTACGCAGGGCAAAAGCGGTTCTCGTCCTCCGTGCTTGCTTTTTCTCAGAAAGAGCCGTGGTGTGCGTTTTTCGCCGGAAAACGCGTTTTCGGCCGAAAACGTGTACGTTTGCACTTCCCCGCCACAGGGAAGCTGCTAGCCGGGAATTCTCTGCCTGGTTCTACCCGCTGCCCGGAACGCTACGCAGGGCAAAAGCGGTTCTCGTCCTCCGTGCTTGCTTTTTCTCAGAAAGAGCCGTGGTGTGCGTTTTCGCCGGAAAACGCGTTTTCGGCCGAAAACGTGTACGTTTGCACTTCCCCGCCACAGGGAAGCTGCTAGCCGGGAATTCTCTGCCTGGTTCTACCCCGCTGCCCGGAACGCTACGCAGGGCAAAAGCGGTTCTCGTCCTCCGTGCTTGCTTTTTCTCAGAAAGAGCCGTGGTGTGCGTTTTCGCCGGAAAACGCGTTTTCGGCCGAAAACGTGTACGTTTGCACTTCCCCGCCACAGGGAAGCTGCTAGCCGGGAATTCTCTGCCTGGTTCTACCCGCTGCCCGGAACGCTACGCAGGGCAAAAGCGGTTCTCGTCCTCCGTGCTTGCTTTTTCTCAGAAAGAGCCGTGGTGTGCGTTTTCGCCGGAAAACGCGTTTTCGGCCGAAAACGTGTACGTTTGCACTTCCCCGCCACAGGGAAGCTGCTAGCCGGGAATTCTCTGCCTGGTTCTACCCGCTGCCCGGAACGCTACGCAGGGCAAAAGCGGTTCTCGTCCTCCGTGCTTGCTTTTTCTCAGAAAGAGCCGTGGTGTGCGTTTTCGCCGGAAAACGCGTTTTCGGCCGAAAACGTGTACGTTTGCACTTCCCCGCCACAGGGAAGCTGCTAGCCGGGAATTCTCTGCCTGGTTCTACCCGCTGCCCGGAACGCTACGCAGGGCAAAAGCGGTTCTCGTCCTCCGTGCTTGCTTTTTCTCAGAAAGAGCCGTGGTGTGCGTTTTCGCCGGAAAACGCGTTTTCGGCCGAAAACGTGTACGTTTGCACTTCCCCGCCACAGGGAAGCTGCTAGCCGGGAATTCTCTGCCTGGTTCTACCCGCTGCCCGGAACGCTACGCAGGGCAAAAGCGGTTCTCGTCCTCCGTGCTTGCTTTTTCTCAGAAAGAGCCGTGGTGTGCGTTTTCGCCGGAAAACGCGTTTTCGGCCGAAAACGTGTACGTTTGCACTTCCCCGCCACAGGGAAGCTGCTAGCCGGGAATTCTCTGCCTGGTTCTACCCGCTGCCCGGAACGCTACGCAGGGCAAAAGCGGTTCTCGTCCTCCGTGCTTGCTTTTTCTCAGAAAGAGCCGTGGTGTGCGTTTTCGCCGGAAAACGCGTTTTCGGCCGAAAACGTGTACGTTTGCACTTCCCCGCCACAGGGAAGCTGCTAGCCGGGAATTCTCTGCCTGGTTCTACCCGCTGCCCGGAACGCTACGCAGGGCAAAAGCGGTTCTCGTCCTCCGTGCTTGCTTTTTCTCAGAAAGAGCCGTGGTGTGCGTTTTCCGCCGGAAAACGCGTTTTCGGCCGAAAACGTGTACGTTTGCACTTCCCCGCCACAGGGAAGCTGCTAGCCGGGAATTCTCTGCCTGGTTCTACCCGCTGCCCGGAACGCTACGCAGGGCAAAAGCGGTTCTCGTCCTCCGTGCTTGCTTTTTCTCAGAAAGAGCCGTGGTGTGCCTTTTCGCCGGAAAACGCGTTTTCGGCCGAAAACGTGTACGTTTGCACTTCCCCGCCACAGGGAAGCTGCTAGCCGGGAATTCTCTGCCTGGTTCTACCCGCTGCCCGGAACGCTACGCAGGGCAAAAGCGGTTCTCGTCCTCCGTGCTTGCTTTTTCTCAGAAAGAGCCGTGGTGTGCCTTTTCGCCGGAAAACGCGTTTTCGGCCGAAAACGTGTACGTTTGCACTTCCCCCGCCACAGGGAAGCTGCTAGCCGGGAATTCTCTGCCTGGTTCTACCCGCTGCCCGGAACGCTACGCAGGGCAAAAGCGGTTCTCGTCCTCCGTGCTTGCTTTTTCTCAGAAAGAGCCGTGGTGTGCCTTTTCGCCGGAAAACGCGTTTTCGGCCGAAAACGTGTACGTTTGCACTTCCCCGCCGGGAAGCTGCTAGCCGGGAATTCTCTGCCTGGTTCTACCCGCTGCCCGGAACGCTACGCAGGGCAAAAGCGGTTCTCGTCCTCCGTGCTTGCTTTTTCTCAGAAAGAGCCGTGGTGTGCGTTTTCGCCGGAAAACGCGTTTTCGGCCGAAAACGTGTACGTTTGCACTTCCCCGCCACAGGGAAGCTGCTAGCCGGGAATTCTCTGCCTGGTTCTACCCGCTGCCCGGAACGCTACGCAGGGCAAAAGCGGTTCTCGTCCTCCGTGCTTGCTTTTTCTCAGAAAGAGCCGTGGTGTGCGTTTTCGCCGGAAAACGCGTTTTCGGCCGAAAACGTGTACGTTTGCACTTCCCCGCCACAGGGAAGCTGCTAGCCGGGAATTCTCTGCCTGGTTCTACCCGCTGCCCGGAACGCTACGCAGGGCAAAAGCGGTTCTCGTCCTCCGTGCTTGCTTTTTCTCAGAAAGAGCCGTGGTGTGCCTTTTCGCCGGAAAACGCGTTTTCGGCCGAAAACGTGTACGTTTGCACTTCCCCGCCACAGGGAAGCTGCTAGCCGGGAATTCTCTGCCTGGTTCTACCCGCTGCCCGGAACGCTACGCAGGGCAAAAGCGGTTCTCGTCCTCCGTGCTTGCTTTTTCTCAGAAAGAGCCGTGGTGTGCGTTTTCGCCGGAAAACGCGTTTTCGGCCGAAAACGTGTACGTTTGCACTTCCCCGCCACAGGGAAGCTGCTAGCCGGGAATTCTCTGCCTGGTTCTACCCGCTGCCCGGAACGCTACGCAGGGCAAAAGCGGTTCTCGTCCTCCGTGCTTGCTTTTTCTCAGAAAGAGCCGTGGTGTGCGTTTTCGCCGGAAAACGCGTTTTCGGCCGAAAACGTGTACGTTTGCACTTCCCCGCCACAGGGAAGCTGCTAGCCGGGAATTCTCTGCCTGGTTCTACCCGCTGCCCGGAACGCTACGCAGGGCAAAAGCGGTTCTCGTCCTCCGTGCTTGCTTTTTCTCAGAAAGAGCCGTGGTGTGCGTTTTCGCCGGAAAACGCGTTTTCGGCCGAAAACGTGTACGTTTGCACTTCCCCGCCACAGGGAAGCTGCTAGCCGGGAATTCTCTGCCTGGTTCTACCCGCTGCCCGGAACGCTACGCAGGGCAAAAGCGGTTCTCGTCCTCCGTGCTTGCTTTTTCTCAGAAAGAGCCGTGGTGTGCGTTTTCGCCGGAAAACGCGTTTTCGGCCGAAAACGTGTACGTTTGCACTTCCCCGCCACAGGGAAGCTGCTAGCCGGGAATTCTCTGCCTGGTTCTACCCGCTGCCCGGAACGCTACGCAGGGCAAAAGCGGTTCTCGTCCTCCGTGCTTGCTTTTTCTCAGAAAGAGCCGTGGTGTGCGTTTTCGCCGGAAAACGCGTTTTCGGCCGAAAACGTGTACGTTTGCACTTCCCCGCCACAGGGAAGCTGCTAGCCGGGAATTCTCTGCCTGGTTCTACCCGCTGCCCGGAACGCTACGCAGGGCAAAAGCGGTTCTCGTCCTCCGTGCTTGCTTTTTCTCAGAAAGAGCCGTGGTGTGCGTTTTCGCCGGAAAACGCGTTTTCGGCCGAAAACGTGTACGTTTGCACTTCCCCGCCACAGGGAAGCTGCTAGCCGGGAATTCTCTGCCTGGTTCTACCCGCTGCCCGGAACGCTACGCAGGGCAAAAGCGGTTCTCGTCCTCCGTGCTTGCTTTTTCTCAGAAAGAGCCGTGGTGTGCGTTTTCGCCGGAAAACGCGTTTTCGGCCGAAAACGTGTACGTTTGCACTTCCCCGCCACAGGGAAGCTGCTAGCCGGGAATTCTCTGCCTGGTTCTACCCGCTGCCCGGAACGCTACGCAGGGCAAAAGCGGTTCTCGTCCTCCGTGCTTGCTTTTTCTCAGAAAGAGCCGTGGTGTGCGTTTTCGCCGGAAAACGCGTTTTCGGCCGAAAACGTGTACGTTTGCACTTCCCCGCCACAGGGAAGCTGCTAGCCGGGAATTCTCTGCCTGGTTCTACCCGCTGCCCGGAACGCTACGCAGGGCAAAAGCGGTTCTCGTCCTCCGTGCTTGCTTTTTCTCAGAAAGAGCCGTGGTGTGCCTTTTCGCCGGAAAACGCGTTTTCGGCCGAAAACGTGTACGTTTGCACTTCCCCGCCACAGGGAAGCTGCTAGCCGGGAATTCTCTGCCTGGTTCTACCCGCTGCCCGGAACGCTACGCAGGGCAAAAGCGGTTCTCGTCCTCCGTGCTTGCTTTTTCTCAGAAAGAGCCGTGGTGTGCCTTTTCGCCGGAAAACGCGTTTTCGGCCGAAAACGTGTACGTTTGCACTTCCCCGCCACAGGGAAGCTGCTAGCCGGGAATTCTCTGCCTGGTTCTACCCGCTGCCCGGAACGCTACGCAGGGCAAAAGCGGTTCTCATCCTCCGTGCTTGCTTTTTCTCAGAAAGAGCCGTGGTGTGCGTTTTCGCCGGAAAACGCGTTTTCGGCCGAAAACGTGTACGTTTGCACTTCCCCGCCACAGGGAAGCTGCTAGCCGGGAATTCTCTGCCTGGTTCTACCCGCTGCCCGGAACGCTACGCAGGGCAAAAGCGGTTCTCGTCCTCCGTGCTTGCTTTTTCTCAGAAAGAGCCGTGGTGTGCCTTTTCGCCGGAAAACGCGTTTTCGGCCGAAAACGTGCACGTTTGCACTTCCACGCCACAGGGAAGCTGCTAGCCGGGAATTCTCTGCCTGGTTCTACCCGCTGCCCGGAACGCTACGCAGGGCAAAAGCGGTTCTCGTCCTCCGTGCTTGCTTTTTCTCAGAAAGAGCCGTGGTGTGCGTTTTCGCCGGAAAACGCGTTTTCGGCCGAAAACGTGTACGTTTGCACTTCCCCGCCACAGGGAAGCTGCTAGCCGGGAATTCTCTGCCTGGTTCTACCCGCTGCGCGGAACGCTACGCAGGGCAAAAGCGGTTCTCGTCCTCCGTGCTTGCTTTTTCTCAGAAAGAGCCGTGGTGTGCGTTTTCGCCGGAAAACGCGTTTTCGGCCGAAAACGTGTACGTTTGCACTTCCCCGCCACAGGGAAGCTGCTAGCCGGGAATTCTCTGCCTGGTTCTACCCGCTGCCCGGAACGCTACGCAGGGCAAAAGCGGTTCTCGTCCTCCGTGCTTGCTTTTTCTCAGAAAGAGCCGTGGTGTGCGTTTTCGCCGGAAAACGCGTTTTCGGCCGAAAACGTGTACGTTTGCACTTCCCCGCCACAGGGAAGCTGCTAGCCGGGAATTCTCTGCCTGGTTCTACCCGCTGCCCAGAACGCTACGCAGGGCAAAAGCGGTTCTCGTCCTCCGTGCTTGCTTTTTCTCAGAAAGAGCCGTGGTGTGCCTTTTCGCCGTAAAACGCGTTTTCGGCCGAAAACGTGTACGTTTGCACTTCCCCGCCACAGGGAAGCTGCTAGCCGGGAATTCTCTGCCTGGTTCTACCCGCTGCCCGGAACGCTACGCAGGGCAAAAGCGGTTCTCGTCCTCCGTGCTTGCTTTTTCTCAGAAAGAGCCGTGGTGTGCGTTTTCGCCGGAAAACGCGTTTTCGGCCGAAAACGGTTACGTTTGCACTTCCCCGCCACAGGGAAGCTGCTAGCCGGGAATTCTCTGCCTGGTTCTACCCGCTGCCCGGAACGCTACGCAGGGCAAAAGCGGTTCTCGTCCTCCGTGCTTGCTTTTTCTCAGAAAGAGCCGTGGTGTGCGTTTTCGCCGGAAAACGCGTTTTCGGCCGAAAACGTGTACGTTTGCACTTCCCCGCCACAGGGAAGCTGCTAGCCGGGAATTCTCTGCCTGGTTCTACCCGCTGCCCGGAACGCTACGCAGGGCAAAAGCGGTTCTCGTCCTCCGTGCTTGCTTTTTCTCAGAAAGAACCGTGGTGTGCCTTTTCGCCGTAAAACGTGTTTTCGGCCGAAAACGTGTACGTTTGCACTTCCCCGCCACAGGGAAGCTGCTAGCCGGGAATTCTCTGCCTGGTTCTACCCGCTGCCCGGAACGCTACGCAGGGCAAAAGCGGTTCTCGTCCTCCGTGCTTGCTTTTTCTCAGAAAGAGCCGTGGGTTGCCTTTTCGCCGGAAAACGCGTTTTCGGCCGAAAACGTGTACGTTTGCACTTCCCCGCCACAGGGAAGCTGCTAGCCGGGAATTCTCTGCCTGGTTCTACCCGCTGCCCGGAACGCTACGCAGGGCAAAAGCGGTTCTCGTCCTCCGTGCTTGCTTTTTCTCAGAAAGAGCCGTGGTGTGCGTTTTCGCCGGAAAACGCGTTTTCGGCCGAAAACGTGTACGTTTGCACTTCCCCGCCACAGGGAAGCTGCTAGCCGGGAATTCTCTGCCTGGTTCTACCCGCTGCCCGGAACGCTACGCAGGGCAAAAGCGGTTCTCGTCCTCCGTGCTTGCTTTTTCTCAGAAAGAGCCGTGGTGTGCGTTTTCGCCGGAAAACGCGTTTTCGGCCGAAAACGTGTACGTTTGCACTTCCCCGCCACAGGGAAGCTGCTAGCCGGGAATTCTCTGCCTGGTTCTACCCGCTGCCCGGAACGCTACGCAGGGCAAAAGCGGTTCTCGTCCTCCGTGCTTGCTTTTTCTCAGAAAGAGCCGTGGTGTGCGTTTTCGCCGGAAAACGAGTTTTCGGCCGAAAACGTGTACGTTTGCACTTCCCCGCCACAGGGAAGCTGCTAGCCGGGAATTCTCTGCCTGGTTCTACCCGCTGCCCGGAACGCTACGCAGGGCAAAAGCGGTTCTCGTCCTCCGTGCTTGCTTTTTCTCAGAAAGAGCCGTGGTGTGCGTTTTCGCCGGAAAACGCGTTTTCGGCCGAAAACGTGTACGTTTGCACTTCCCCGCCACAGGGAAGCTGCTAGCCGGGAATTCTCTGCCTGGTTCTACCCGCTGCCCGGAACGCTACGCAGGGCAAAAGCGGTTCTCGTCCTCCGTGCTTGCTTTTTCTCAGAAAGAGCCGTGGTGTGCGTTTTCGCCGGAAAACGCGTTTTCGGCCGAAAACGTGTACGTTTGCACTTCCCCGCCACAGGGAAGCTGCTAGCCGGGAATTCTCTGCCTGGTTCTACCCGCTGCCCGGAACGCTACGCAGGGCAAAAGCGGTTCTCGTCCTCCGTGCTTGCTTTTTCTCAGAAAGAGCCGTGGTGTGCGTTTTCGCCGGAAAACGCGTTTTCGGCCGAAAACGTGTACGTTTGCACTTCCCCGCCACAGGGAAGCTGCTAGCCGGGAATTCTCTGCCTGGTTCTACCCGCTGCCCGGAACGCTACGCAGGGCAAAAGCGGTTCTCGTCCTCCGTGCTTGCTTTTTCTCAGAAAGAGCCGTGGTGTGCGTTTTCGCCGGAAAACGCGTTTTCGGCCGAAAACGTGTACGTTTGCACTTCCCCGCCACAGGGAAGCTGCTAGCCGGGAATTCTCTGCCTGGTTCTACCCGCTGCCCGGAACGCTACGCAGGGCAAAAGCGGTTCTCGTCCTCCGTGCTTGCTTTTTCTCAGAAAGAGCCGTGGTGTGCCTTTTCGCCGGAAAACGCGTTTTCGGCCGAAAACGTGTACGTTTGCACTTCCCCGCCACAGGGAAGCTGCTAGCCGGGAATTCTCTGCCTGGTTCTACCCGCTGCCCGGAACGCTACGCAGGGCAAAAGCGGTTCTCGTCCTCCGTGCTTGCTTTTTCTCAGAAAGAGCCGTGGTGTGCCTTTTCGCCGGAAAACGCGTTTTCGGCCGAAAACGTGTACGTTTGCACTTCCCCGCCACAGGGAAGCTGCTAGCCGGGAATTCTCTGCCTGGTTCTACCCGCTGCCCGGAACGCTACGCAGGGCAAAAGCGGTTCTCGTCCTCCGTGCTTGCTTTTTCTCCGAAAGAGCCGTGGTGTGCGTTTTCGCCGGAAAACGCGTTTTCGGCCGAAAACGTGTACGTTTGCACTTCCCCGCCACAGGGAAGCTGCTAGCCGGGAATTCTCTGCCTGGTTCTACCCGCTGCCCGGAACGCTACGCAGGGCAAAAGCGGTTCTCGTCCTCCGTGCTTGCTTTTTCTCAGAAAGAGCCGTGGTGTGCCTTTTCGCCGTAAAACGCGTTTTCGGCCGAAAACGTGTACGTTTGCACTTCCCCGCCACAGGGAAGCTGCTAGCCGGGAATTCTCTGCCTGGTTCTACCCGCTGCCCGGAACGCTACGCAGGGCAAAAGCGGTTCTCGTCCTCCGTGCTTGCTTTTTCTCAGAAAGAGCCGTGGTGTGCCTTTTCGCCGGAAAACGCGTTTTCGGCCGAAAACGTGTACGTTTGCACTTCCCCGCCACAGGGAAGCTGCTAGCCGGGAATTCTCTGCCTGGTTCTACCCGCTGCCCGGAACGCTACGCAGGGCAAAAGCGGTTCTCGTCCTCCGTGCTTGCTTTTTCTCAGAAAGAGCCGTGGTGTGCGTTTTCGCCGGAAAACGCGTTTTCGGCCGAAAACGTGTACGTTTGCACTTCCCCGCCACAGGGAAGCTGCTAGCCGGGAATTCTCTGCCTGGTTCTACCCGCTGCCCGGAACGCTACGCAGGGCAAAAGCGGTTCTCGTCCTCCGTGCTTGCTTTTTCTCAGAAAGAGCCGTGGTGTGCGTTTTCGCCGGAAAACGCGTTTTCGGCCGAAAACGTGTACGTTTGCACTTCCCCGCCACAGGGAAGCTGCTAGCCGGGAATTCTCTGCCTGGTTCTACCCGCTGCCCGGAACGCTACGCAGGGCAAAAGCGGTTCTCGTCCTCCGTGCTTGCTTTTTCTCAGAAAGAGCCGTGGTGTGCGTTTTCGCCGGAAAACGCGTTTTCGGCCGAAAACGTGTACGTTTGCACTTCCCCGCCACAGGGAAGCTGCTAGCCGGGAATTCTCTGCCTGGTTCTACCCGCTGCCCGGAACGCTACGCAGGGCAAAAGCGGTTCTCGTCCTCCGTGCTTGCTTTTTCTCAGAAAGAGCCGTGGTGTGCCTTTTCGCCGTAAAACGCGTTTTCGGCCGAAAACGTGTACGTTTGCACTTCCCCGCCACAGGGAAGCTGCTAGCCGGGAATTCTCTGCCTGGTTCTACCCGCTGCCCGGAACGCTACGCAGGGCAAAAGCGGTTCTCGTCCTCCGTGCTTGCTTTTTCTCAGAAAGAGCCGTGGTGTGCGTTTTCGCCGGAAAACGCGTTTTCGGCCGAAAACGTGTACGTTTGCACTTCCCCGCCACAGGGAAGCTGCTAGCCGGGAATTCTCTGCCTGGTTCTACCCGCTGCCCGGAACGCTACGCAGGGCAAAAGCGGTTCTCGTCCTCCGTGCTTGCTTTTTCTCAGAAAGAGCCGTGGTGTGCGTTTTCGCCGGAAAACGCGTTTTCGGCCGAAAACGTGTACGTTTGCACTTCCCCGCCACAGGGAAGCTGCTAGCCGGGAATTCTCTGCCTGGTTCTACCCGCTGCCCGGAACGCTACGCAGGGCAAAAGCGGTTCTCGTCCTCCGTGCTTGCTTTTTCTCAGAAAGAGCCGTGGTGTGCCTTTTCGCCGGAAAACGCGTTTTCGGCCGAAAACGTGTACGTTTGCACTTCCCCGCCACAGGGAAGCTGCTAGCCGGGAATTCTCTGCCTGGTTCTACCCGCTGCCCGGAACGCTACGCAGGGCAAAAGCGGTTCTCGTCCTCCGTGCTTGCTTTTTCTCAGAAAGAGCCGTGGTGTGCCTTTTCGCCGGAAAACGCGTTTTCGGCCGAAAACGTGTACGTTTGCACTTCCCCGCCACAGGGAAGCTGCTAGCCGGGAATTCTCTGCCTGGTTCTACCCGCTGCCCGGAACGCTACGCAGGGCAAAAGCGGTTCTCGTCCTCCGTGCTTGCTTTTTCTCAGAAAGAGCCGTGGTGTGCCTTTTCGCCGGAAAACGCGTTTTCGGCCGAAAACGTGCACGTTTGCACTTCCCCGCCACAGGGAAGCTGCTAGCCGGGAATTCTCTGCCTGGTTCTACCCGCTGCCCGGAACGCTACGCAGGGCAAAGCGGTTCTCGTCCTCCGTGCTTGCTTTTTCTCAGAAAGAGCCGTGGTGTGCGTTTTCGCCGGAAAACGCGTTTTCGGCCGAAAACGTGTACGTTTGCACTTCCCCGCCACAGGGAAGCTGCTAGCCGGGAATTCTCTGCCTGGTTCTACCCGCTGCCCGGAACGCTACGCAGGGCAAAAGCGGTTCTCGTCCTCCGTGCTTGCTTTTTCTCAGAAAGAGCCGTGGTGTGCGTTTTCGCCGGAAAACGCGTTTTCGGCCGAAAACGTGTACGTTTGCACTTCCCCGCCACAGGGAAGCTGCTAGCCGGGAATTCTCTGCCTGGTTCTACCCGCTGCCCGGAACGCTACGCAGGGCAAAAGCGGTTCTCGTCCTCCGTGCTTGCTTTTTCTCAGAAAGAGCCGTGGTGTGCGTTTTCGCCGGAAAACGCGTTTTCGGCCGAAAACGTGTACGTTTGCACTTCCCCGCCACAGGGAAGCTGCTAGCCGGGAATTCTCTGCCTGGTTCTACCCGCTGCCCGGAACGCTACGCAGGGCAAAAGCGGTTCTCGTCCTCCGTGCTTGCTTTTTCTCAGAAAGAGCCGTGGTGTGCGTTTTCGCCGGAAAACGCGTTTTCGGCCGAAAACGTGTACGTTTGCACTTCCCCGCCACAGGGAAGCTGCTAGCCGGGAATTCTCTGCCTGGTTCTACCCGCTGCCCGGAACGCTACGCAGGGCAAAAGCGGTTCTCGTCCTCCGTGCTTGCTTTTTCTCAGAAAGAGCCGTGGTGTGCGTTTTCGCCGGAAAACGCGTTTTCGGCCGAAAACGTGTACGTTTGCACTTCCCCGCCACAGGGAAGCTGCTAGCCGGGAATTCTCTGCCTGGTTCTACCCGCTGCCCGGAACGCTACGCAGGGCAAAAGCGGTTCTCGTCCTCCGTGCTTGCTTTTTCTCAGAAAGAGCCGTGGTGTGCGTTTTCGCCGGAAAACGCGTTTTCGGCCGAAAACGTGTACGTTTGCACTTCCCCGCCACAGGGAAGCTGCTAGCCGGGAATTCTCTGCCTGGTTCTACCCGCTGCCCGGAACGCTACGCAGGGCAAAAGCGGTTCTCGTCCTCCGTGCTTGCTTTTTCTCAGAAAGAGCCGTGGTGTGCGTTTTCGCCGGAAAACGCGTTTTCGGCCGAAAACGTGTACGTTTGCACTTCCCCGCCACAGGGAAGCTGCTAGCCGGGAATTCTCTGCCTGGTTCTACCCGCTGCCCGGAACGCTACGCAGGGCAAAAGCGGTTCTCGTCCTCCGTGCTTGCTTTTTCTCAGAAAGAGCCGTGGTGTGCGTTTTCGCCGGAAAACGCGTTTTCGGCCGAAAACGTGTACGTTTGCACTTCCCCGCCACAGGGAAGCTGCTAGCCGGGAATTCTCTGCCTGGTTCTACCCGCTGCCCGGAACGCTACGCAGGGCAAAAGCGGTTCTCGTCCTCCGTGCTTGCTTTTTCTCAGAAAGAGCCGTGGTGTGCGTTTTCGCCGGAAAACGCGTTTTCGGCCGAAAACGTGTACGTTTGCACTTCCCCGCCACAGGGAAGCTGCTAGCCGGGAATTCTCTGCCTGGTTCTACCCGCTGCCCGGAACGCTACGCAGGGCAAAAGCGGTTCTCGTCCTCCGTGCTTGCTTTTTCTCAGAAAGAGCCGTGGTGTGCGTTTTCGCCGGAAAACGCGTTTTCGGCCGAAAACGTGTACGTTTGCACTTCCCCGCCACAGGGAAGCTGCTAGCCGGGAATTCTCTGCCTGGTTCTACCCGCTGCCCGGAACGCTACGCAGGGCAAAAGCGGTTCTCGTCCTCCGTGCTTGCTTTTTCTCAGAAAGAGCCGTGGTGTGCGTTTTCGCCGGAAAACGCGTTTTCGGCCGAAAACGTGTACGTTTGCACTTCCCCGCCACAGGGAAGCTGCTAGCCGGGAATTCTCTGCCTGGTTCTACCCGCTGCCCGGAACGCTACGCAGGGCAAAAGCGGTTCTCGTCCTCCGTGCTTGCTTTTTCTCAGAAAGAGCCGTGGTGTGCGTTTTCGCCGGAAAACGCGTTTTCGGCCGAAAACGTGTACGTTTGCACTTCCCCGCCACAGGGAAGCTGCTAGCCGGGAATTCTCTGCCTGGTTCTACCCGCTGCCCGGAACGCTACGCAGGGCAAAAGCGGTTCTCGTCCTCCGTGCTTGCTTTTTCTCAGAAAGAGCCGTGGTGTGCGTTTTCGCCGGAAAACGCGTTTTCGGCCGAAAACGTGTACGTTTGCACTTCCCCGCCACAGGGAAGCTGCTAGCCGGGAATTCTCTGCCTGGTTCTACCCGCTGCCCGGAACGCTACGCAGGGCAAAAGCGGTTCTCGTCCTCCGTGCTTGCTTTTTCTCAGAAAGAGCCGTGGTGTGCGTTTTCGCCGGAAAACGCGTTTTCGGCCGAAAACGTGTACGTTTGCACTTCCCCGCCACAGGGAAGCTGCTAGCCGGGAATTCTCTGCCTGGTTCTACCCGCTGCCCGGAACGCTACGCAGGGCAAAAGCGGTTCTCGTCCTCCGTGCTTGCTTTTTCTCAGAAAGAGCCGTGGTGTGCGTTTTCGCCGGAAAACGCGTTTTCGGCCGAAAACGTGTACGTTTGCACTTCCCCGCCACAGGGAAGCTGCTAGCCGGGAATTCTCTGCCTGGTTCTACCCGCTGCCCGGAACGCTACGCAGGGCAAAAGCGGTTCTCGTCCTCCGTGCTTGCTTTTTCTCAGAAAGAGCCGTGGTGTGCGTTTTCGCCGGAAAACGCGTTTTCGGCCGAAAACGTGTACGTTTGCACTTCCCCGCCACAGGGAAGCTGCTAGCCGGGAATTCTCTGCCTGGTTCTACCCGCTGCCCGGAACGCTACGCAGGGCAAAAGCGGTTCTCGTCCTCCGTGCTTGCTTTTTCTCAGAAAGAGCCGTGGTGTGCGTTTTCGCCGGAAAACGCGTTTTCGGCCGAAAACGTGTACGTTTGCACTTCCCCGCCACAGGGAAGCTGCTAGCCGGGAATTCTCTGCCTGGTTCTACCCGCTGCCCGGAACGCTACGCAGGGCAAAAGCGGTTCTCGTCCTCCGTGCTTGCTTTTTCTCAGAAAGAGCCGTGGTGTGCGTTTTCGCCGGAAAACGCGTTTTCGGCCGAAAACGTGTACGTTTGCACTTCCCCGCCACAGGGAAGCTGCTAGCCGGGAATTCTCTGCCTGGTTCTACCCGCTGCCCGGAACGCTACGCAGGGCAAAAGCGGTTCTCGTCCTCCGTGCTTGCTTTTTCTCAGAAAGAGCCGTGGTGTGCGTTTTCGCCGGAAAACGCGTTTTCGGCCGAAAACGTGTACGTTTGCACTTCCCCGCCACAGGGAAGCTGCTAGCCGGGAATTCTCTGCCTGGTTCTACCCGCTGCCCGGAACGCTACGCAGGGCAAAAGCGGTTCTCGTCCTCCGTGCTTGCTTTTTCTCAGAAAGAGCCGTGGTGTGCGTTTTCGCCGGAAAACGCGTTTTCGGCCGAAAACGTGTACGTTTGCACTTCCCCGCCACAGGGAAGCTGCTAGCCGGGAATTCTCTGCCTGGTTCTACCCGCTGCCCGGAACGCTACGCAGGGCAAAAGCGGTTCTCGTCCTCCGTGCTTGCTTTTTCTCAGAAAGAGCCGTGGTGTGCGTTTTCGCCGGAAAACGCGTTTTCGGCCGAAAACGTGTACGTTTGCACTTCCCCGCCACAGGGAAGCTGCTAGCCGGGAATTCTCTGCCTGGTTCTACCCGCTGCCCGGAACGCTACGCAGGGCAAAAGCGGTTCTCGTCCTCCGTGCTTGCTTTTTCTCAGAAAGAGCCGTGGTGTGCGTTTTCGCCGGAAAACGCGTTTTCGGCCGAAAACGTGTACGTTTGCACTTCCCCGCCACAGGGAAGCTGCTAGCCGGGAATTCTCTGCCTGGTTCTACCCGCTGCCCGGAACGCTACGCAGGGCAAAAGCGGTTCTCGTCCTCCGTGCTTGCTTTTTCTCAGAAAGAGCCGTGGTGTGCGTTTTCGCCGGAAAACGCGTTTTCGGCCGAAAACGTGTACGTTTGCACTTCCCCGCCACAGGGAAGCTGCTAGCCGGGAATTCTCTGCCTGGTTCTACCCGCTGCCCGGAACGCTACGCAGGGCAAAAGCGGTTCTCGTCCTCCGTGCTTGCTTTTTCTCAGAAAGAGCCGTGGTGTGCGTTTTCGCCGGAAAACGCGTTTTCGGCCGAAAACGTGTACGTTTGCACTTCCCCGCCACAGGGAAGCTGCTAGCCGGGAATTCTCTGCCTGGTTCTACCCGCTGCCCGGAACGCTACGCAGGGCAAAAGCGGTTCTCGTCCTCCGTGCTTGCTTTTTCTCAGAAAGAGCCGTGGTGTGCGTTTTCGCCGGAAAACGCGTTTTCGGCCGAAAACGTGTACGTTTGCACTTCCCCGCCACAGGGAAGCTGCTAGCCGGGAATTCTCTGCCTGGTTCTACCCGCTGCCCGGAACGCTACGCAGGGCAAAAGCGGTTCTCGTCCTCCGTGCTTGCTTTTTCTCAGAAAGAGCCGTGGTGTGCGTTTTCGCCGGAAAACGCGTTTTCGGCCGAAAACGTGTACGTTTGCACTTCCCCGCCACAGGGAAGCTGCTAGCCGGGAATTCTCTGCCTGGTTCTACCCGCTGCCCGGAACGCTACGCAGGGCAAAAGCGGTTCTCGTCCTCCGTGCTTGCTTTTTCTCAGAAAGAGCCGTGGTGTGCGTTTTCGCCGGAAAACGCGTTTTCGGCCGAAAACGTGTACGTTTGCACTTCCCCGCCACAGGGAAGCTGCTAGCCGGGAATTCTCTGCCTGGTTCTACCCGCTGCCCGGAACGCTACGCAGGGCAAAAGCGGTTCTCGTCCTCCGTGCTTGCTTTTTCTCAGAAAGAGCCGTGGTGTGCGTTTTCGCCGGAAAACGCGTTTTCGGCCGAAAACGTGTACGTTTGCACTTCCCCGCCACAGGGAAGCTGCTAGCCGGGAATTCTCTGCCTGGTTCTACCCGCTGCCCGGAACGCTACGCAGGGCAAAAGCGGTTCTCGTCCTCCGTGCTTGCTTTTTCTCAGAAAGAGCCGTGGTGTGCGTTTTCGCCGGAAAACGCGTTTTCGGCCGAAAACGTGTACGTTTGCACTTCCCCGCCACAGGGAAGCTGCTAGCCGGGAATTCTCTGCCTGGTTCTACCCGCTGCCCGGAACGCTACGCAGGGCAAAAGCGGTTCTCGTCCTCCGTGCTTGCTTTTTCTCAGAAAGAGCCGTGGTGTGCGTTTTCGCCGGAAAACGCGTTTTCGGCCGAAAACGTGTACGTTTGCACTTCCCCGCCACAGGGAAGCTGCTAGCCGGGAATTCTCTGCCTGGTTCTACCCGCTGCCCGGAACGCTACGCAGGGCAAAAGCGGTTCTCGTCCTCCGTGCTTGCTTTTTCTCAGAAAGAGCCGTGGTGTGCGTTTTCGCCGGAAAACGCGTTTTCGGCCGAAAACGTGTACGTTTGCACTTCCCCGCCACAGGGAAGCTGCTAGCCGGGAATTCTCTGCCTGGTTCTACCCGCTGCCCGGAACGCTACGCAGGGCAAAAGCGGTTCTCGTCCTCCGTGCTTGCTTTTTCTCAGAAAGAGCCGTGGTGTGCGTTTTCGCCGGAAAACGCGTTTTCGGCCGAAAACGTGTACGTTTGCACTTCCCCGCCACAGGGAAGCTGCTAGCCGGGAATTCTCTGCCTGGTTCTACCCGCTGCCCGGAACGCTACGCAGGGCAAAAGCGGTTCTCGTCCTCCGTGCTTGCTTTTTCTCAGAAAGAGCCGTGGTGTGCGTTTTCGCCGGAAAACGCGTTTTCGGCCGAAAACGTGTACGTTTGCACTTCCCCGCCACAGGGAAGCTGCTAGCCGGGAATTCTCTGCCTGGTTCTACCCGCTGCCCGGAACGCTACGCAGGGCAAAAGCGGTTCTCGTCCTCCGTGCTTGCTTTTTCTCAGAAAGAGCCGTGGTGTGCGTTTTCGCCGGAAAACGCGTTTTCGGCCGAAAACGTGTACGTTTGCACTTCCCCGCCACAGGGAAGCTGCTAGCCGGGAATTCTCTGCCTGGTTCTACCCGCTGCCCGGAACGCTACGCAGGGCAAAAGCGGTTCTCGTCCTCCGTGCTTGCTTTTTCTCAGAAAGAGCCGTGGTGTGCGTTTTCGCCGGAAAACGCGTTTTCGGCCGAAAACGTGTACGTTTGCACTTCCCCGCCACAGGGAAGCTGCTAGCCGGGAATTCTCTGCCTGGTTCTACCCGCTGCCCGGAACGCTACGCAGGGCAAAAGCGGTTCTCGTCCTCCGTGCTTGCTTTTTCTCAGAAAGAGCCGTGGTGTGCGTTTTCGCCGGAAAACGCGTTTTCGGCCGAAAACGTGTACGTTTGCACTTCCCCGCCACAGGGAAGCTGCTAGCCGGGAATTCTCTGCCTGGTTCTACCGCTGCCCGGAACGCTACGCAGGGCAAAAGCGGTTCTCGTCCTCCGTGCTTGCTTTTTCTCAGAAAGAGCCGTGGTGTGCCTTTTCGCCGGAAACGCGTTTTCGGCCGAAAACGTGTACGTTTGCACTTCCCCGCCACAGGGAAGCTGCTAGCCGGGAATTCTCTGCCTGGTTCTACCCGCTGCCCGGAACGCTACGCAGGGCAAAAGCGGTTCTCGTCCTCCGTGCTTGCTTTTTCTCAGAAAGAGCCGTGGTGTGCGTTTTCGCCGGAAAACGCGTTTTCGGCCGAAAACGTGTACGTTTGCACTTCCCCGCCACAGGGAAGCTGCTAGCCGGGAATTCTCTGCCTGGTTCTACCCGCTGCCCGGAACGCTACGCAGGGCAAAAGCGGTTCTCGTCCTCCGTGCTTGCTTTTTCTCAGAAAGAGCCGTGGTGTGCGTTTTCGCCGGAAAACGCGTTTTCGGCCGAAAACGTGTACGTTTGCACTTCCCCGCCACAGGGAAGCTGCTAGCCGGGAATTCTCTGCCTGGTTCTACCCGCTGCCCGGAACGCTACGCAGGGCAAAAGCGGTTCTCGTCCTCCGTGCTTGCTTTTTCTCAGAAAGAGCCGTGGTGTGCCTTTTCGCCGGAAAACGCGTTTTCGGCCGAAAACGTGTACGTTTGCACTTCCCCGCCACAGGGAAGCTGCTAGCCGGGAATTCTCTGCCTGGTTCTACCCGCTGCCCGGAACGCTACGCAGGGCAAAAGCGGTTCTCGTCCTCCGTGCTTGCTTTTTCTCAGAAAGAGCCGTGGTGTGCGTTTTCGCCGGAAAACGCGTTTTCGGCCGAAAACGTGTACGTTTGCACTTCCCCGCCACAGGGAAGCTGCTAGCCGGGAATTCTCTGCCTGGTTCTACCCGCTGCCCGGAACGCTACGCAGGGCAAAAGCGGTTCTCGTCCTCCGTGCTTGCTTTTTCTCAGAAAGAGCCGTGGTGTGCGTTTTCGCCGGAAAACGCGTTTTCGGCCGAAAACGTGTACGTTTGCACTTCCCCGCCACAGGGAAGCTGCTAGCCGGGAATTCTCTGCCTGGTTCTACCCGCTGCCCGGAACGCTACGCAGGGCAAAAGCGGTTCTCGTCCTCCGTGCTTGCTTTTTCTCAGAAAGAGCCGTGGTGTGCGTTTTCGCCGGAAAACGCGTTTTCGGCCGAAAACGTGTACGTTTGCACTTCCCCGCCACAGGGAAGCTGCTAGCCGGGAATTCTCTGCCTGGTTCTACCCGCTGCCCGGAACGCTACGCAGGGCAAAAGCGGTTCTCGTCCTCCGTGCTTGCTTTTTCTCAGAAAGAGCCGTGGTGTGCGTTTTCGCCGGAAAACGCGTTTTCGGCCGAAAACGTGTACGTTTGCACTTCCCGCCACAGGGAAGCTGCTAGCCGGGAATTCTCTGCCTGGTTCTACCCGCTGCCCGGAACGCTACGCAGGGCAAAAGCGGTTCTCGTCCTCCGTGCTTGCTTTTTCTCAGAAAGAGCCGTGGTGTGCGTTTTCGCCGGAAAACGCGTTTTCGGCCGAAAACGTGTACGTTTGCACTTCCCCGCCACAGGGAAGCTGCTAGCCGGGAATTCTCTGCCTGGTTCTACCCGCTGCCCGGAACGCTACGCAGGGCAAAAGCGGTTCTCGTCCTCCGTGCTTGCTTTTTCTCAGAAAGAGCCGTGGTGTGCGTTTTCGCCGGAAAACGCGTTTTCGGCCGAAAACGTGTACGTTTGCACTTCCCCGCCACAGGGAAGCTGCTAGCCGGGAATTCTCTGCCTGGTTCTACCCGCTGCCCGGAACGCTACGCAGGGCAAAAGCGGTTCTCGTCCTCCGTGCTTGCTTTTTCTCAGAAAGAGCCGTGGTGTGCGTTTTCGCCGGAAAACGCGTTTTCGGCCGAAAACGTGTACGTTTGCACTTCCCCGCCACAGGGAAGCTGCTAGCCGGGAATTCTCTGCCTGGTTCTACCCGCTGCCCGGAACGCTACGCAGGGCAAAAGCGGTTCTCGTCCTCCGTGCTTGCTTTTCTCAGAAAGAGCCGTGGTGTGCGTTTTCGCCGGAAAACGCGTTTTCGGCCGAAAACGTGTACGTTTGCACTTCCCCGCCACAGGGAAGCTGCTA
Organism: Athene noctua; assembly: GCF_965140245.1. Classification (NCBI taxonomy): domain Eukaryota; kingdom Metazoa; phylum Chordata; class Aves; order Strigiformes; family Strigidae; genus Athene; species Athene noctua. Next base: position 80,658 of record NW_027437818.1, read on the forward strand.
GCCGGGAATTCTCTGCCTGGTTCTACCCGCTGCCCGGAACGCTACGCAGGGCAAAAGCGGTTCTCGTCCTCCGTGCTTGCTTTTTCTCAGAAAGAGCCGTGGTGTGCGTTTTCGCCGGAAAACGCGTTTTCGGCCGAAAACGTGTACGTTTGCACTTCCCGCCACAGGGAAGCTGCTAGCCGGGAATTCTCTGCCTGGTTCTACCCGCTGCCCGGAACGCTACGCAGGGCAAAAGCGGTTCTCGTCCTCCGTGCTTGCTTTTTCTCAGAAAGAGCCGTGGTGTGCGTTTTCGCCGGAAAACGCGTTTTCGGCCGAAAACGTGTACGTTTGCACTTCCCCGCCACAGGGAAGCTGCTAGCCGGGAATTCTCTGCCTGGTTCTACCCGCTGCCCGGAACGCTACGCAGGGCAAAAGCGGTTCTCGTCCTCCGTGCTTGCTTTTTCTCAGAAAGAGCCGTGGTGTGCCTTTTCGCCGGAAAACGCGTTTTCGGCCGAAAACGTGTACGTTTGCACTTCCCCGCCACAGGGAAGCTGCTAGCCGGGAATTCTCTGCCTGGTTCTACCCGCTGCCCGGAACGCTACGCAGGGCAAAAGCGGTTCTCGTCCTCCGTGCTTGCTTTTTCTCAGAAAGAGCCGTGGTGTGCCTTTTCGCCGGAAAACGCGTTTTCGGCCGAAAACGTGTACGTTTGCACTTCCCCGCCACAGGGAAGCTGCTAGCCGGGAATTCTCTGCCTGGTTCTACCCGCTGCCCGGAACGCTACGCAGGGCAAAAGCGGTTCTCGTCCTCCGTGCTTGCTTTTTCTCAGAAAGAGCCGTGGTGTGCGTTTTCGCCGGAAAACGCGTTTTCGGCCGAAAACGTGTACGTTTGCACTTCCCCGCCACAGGGAAGCTGCTAGCCGGGAATTCTCTGCCTGGTTCTACCCGCTGCCCGGAACGCTACGCAGGGCAAAAGCGGTTCTCGTCCTCCGTGCTTGCTTTTTCTCAGAAAGAGCCGTGGTGTGCGTTTTCGCCGGAAAACGCGTTTTCGGCCGAAAACGTGTACGTTTGCACTTCCCCGCCACAGGGAAGCTGCTAGCCGGGAATTCTCTGCCTGGTTCTACCCGCTGCCCGGAACGCTACGCAGGGCAAAAGCGGTTCTCGTCCTCCGTGCTTGCTTTTTCTCAGAAAGAGCCTGTGGTGTGCGTTTTCGCCGAAAACGCGTTTTCCGGCCGAAAACGTGTGTGTACGTTTGCACTTCCCCGCCACAGGGAAGCTGCTAGCCGGGAATTCTCTGCCTGGTTCTACCCGCTGCCCGGAACGCTACGCAGGGCAAAAGCGGTTCTCGTCCTCCGTGCTTGCTTTTTCTCAGAAAGAGCCGTGGTGTGCGTTTTCGCCGGAAAACGCGTTTTCGGCCGAAAACGTGTACGTTTGCACTTCCCCGCCACAGGGAAGCTGCTAGCCGGGAATTCTCTGCCTGGTTCTACCCGCTGCCCGGAACGCTACGCAGGGCAAAAGCGGTTCTCGTCCTCCGTGCTTGCTTTTTCTCAGAAAGAGCCGTGGTGTGCGTTTTCGCCGGAAAACGCGTTTTCGGCCGAAAACGTGTACGTTTGCACTTCCCCGCCACAGGGAAGCTGCTAGCCGGGAATTCTCTGCCTGGTTCTACCCGCTGCCCGGAACGCTACGCAGGGCAAAAGCGGTTCTCGTCCTCCGTGCTTGCTTTTTCTCAGAAAGAGCCGTGGTGTGCGTTTTCGCCGGAAAACGCGTTTTCGGCCGAAAACGTGTACGTTTGCACTTCCCCGCCACAGGGAAGCTGCTAGCCGGGAATTCTCTGCCTGGTTCTACCCGCTGCCCGGAACGCTACGCAGGGCAAAAGCGGTTCTCGTCCTCCGTGCTTGCTTTTTCTCAGAAAGAGCCGTGGTGTGCGTTTTCGCCGGAAAACGCGTTTTCGGCCGAAAACGTGTACGTTTGCACTTCCCCGCCACAGGGAAGCTGCTAGCCGGGAATTCTCTGCCTGGTTCTACCCGCTGCCCGGAACGCTACGCAGGGCAAAAGCGGTTCTCGTCCTCCGTGCTTGCTTTTTCTCAGAAAGAGCCGTGGTGTGCGTTTTCGCCGGAAAACGCGTTTTCGGCCGAAAACGTGTACGTTTGCACTTCCCCGCCACAGGGAAGCTGCTAGCCGGGAATTCTCTGCCTGGTTCTACCCGCTGCCCGGAACGCTACGCAGGGCAAAAGCGGTTCTCGTCCTCCGTGCTTGCTTTTTCTCAGAAAGAGCCGTGGTGTGCGTTTTCGCCGGAAAACGCGTTTTCGGCCGAAAACGTGTACGTTTGCACTTCCCCGCCACAGGGAAGCTGCTAGCCGGGAATTCTCTGCCTGGTTCTACCCGCTGCCCGGAACGCTACGCAGGGCAAAAGCGGTTCTCGTCCTCCGTGCTTGCTTTTTCTCAGAAAGAGCCGTGGTGTGCGTTTTCGCCGGAAAACGCGTTTTCGGCCGAAAACGTGTACGTTTGCACTTCCCCGCCACAGGGAAGCTGCTAGCCGGGAATTCTCTGCCTGGTTCTACCCGCTGCCCGGAACGCTACGCAGGGCAAAAGCGGTTCTCGTCCTCCGTGCTTGCTTTTTCTCAGAAAGAGCCGTGGTGTGCGTTTTCGCCGGAAAACGCGTTTTCGGCCGAAAACGTGTACGTTTGCACTTCCCCGCCACAGGGAAGCTGCTAGCCGGGAATTCTCTGCCTGGTTCTACCCGCTGCCCGGAACGCTACGCAGGGCAAAAGCGGTTCTCGTCCTCCGTGCTTGCTTTTTCTCAGAAAGAGCCGTGGTGTGCGTTTTCGCCGGAAAACGCGTTTTCGGCCGAAAACGTGTACGTTTGCACTTCCCCGCCACAGGGAAGCTGCTAGCCGGGAATTCTCTGCCTGGTTCTACCCGCTGCCCGGAACGCTACGCAGGGCAAAAGCGGTTCTCGTCCTCCGTGCTTGCTTTTTCTCAGAAAGAGCCGTGGTGTGCGTTTTCGCCGGAAAACGCGTTTTCGGCCGAAAACGTGTACGTTTGCACTTCCCCGCCACAGGGAAGCTGCTAGCCGGGAATTCTCTGCCTGGTTCTACCCGCTGCCCGGAACGCTACGCAGGGCAAAAGCGGTTCTCGTCCTCCGTGCTTGCTTTTTCTCAGAAAGAGCCGTGGTGTGCGTTTTCGCCGGAAAACGCGTTTTCGGCCGAAAACGTGTACGTTTGCACTTCCCCGCCACAGGGAAGCTGCTAGCCGGGAATTCTCTGCCTGGTTCTACCCGCTGCCCGGAACGCTACGCAGGGCAAAAGCGGTTCTCGTCCTCCGTGCTTGCTTTTTCTCAGAAAGAGCCGTGGTGTGCGTTTTCGCCGGAAAACGCGTTTTCGGCCGAAAACGTGTACGTTTGCACTTCCCCGCCACAGGGAAGCTGCTAGCCGGGAATTCTCTGCCTGGTTCTACCCGCTGCCCGGAACGCTACGCAGGGCAAAAGCGGTTCTCGTCCTCCGTGCTTGCTTTTTCTCAGAAAGAGCCGTGGTGTGCGTTTTCGCCGGAAAACGCGTTTTCGGCCGAAAACGTGTACGTTTGCACTTCCCCGCCACAGGGAAGCTGCTAGCCGGGAATTCTCTGCCTGGTTCTACCCGCTGCCCGGAACGCTACGCAGGGCAAAAGCGGTTCTCGTCCTCCGTGCTTGCTTTTTCTCAGAAAGAGCCGTGGTGTGCGTTTTCGCCGGAAAACGCGTTTTCGGCCGAAAACGTGTACGTTTGCACTTCCCCGCCACAGGGAAGCTGCTAGCCGGGAATTCTCTGCCTGGTTCTACCCGCTGCCCGGAACGCTACGCAGGGCAAAAGCGGTTCTCGTCCTCCGTGCTTGCTTTTTCTCAGAAAGAGCCGTGGTGTGCGTTTTCGCCGGAAAACGCGTTTTCGGCCGAAAACGTGTACGTTTGCACTTCCCCGCCACAGGGAAGCTGCTAGCCGGGAATTCTCTGCCTGGTTCTACCCGCTGCCCGGAACGCTACGCAGGGCAAAAGCGGTTCTCGTCCTCCGTGCTTGCTTTTTCTCAGAAAGAGCCGTGCTGTGCCTTTTCGCCGGAAAACGCGTTTTCGGCCGAAAACGTGTACGTTTGCACTTCCCCGCCACAGGGAAGCTGCTAGCCGGGAATTCTCTGCCTGGTTCTACCCGCTGCCCGGAACGCTACGCAGGGCAAAAGCGGTTCTCGTCCTCCGTGCTTGCTTTTTCTCAGAAAGAGCCGTGGTGTGCGTTTTCGCCGGAAAACGCGTTTTCGGCCGAAAACGTGTACGTTTGCACTTCCCCGCCACAGGGAAGCTGCTAGCCGGGAATTCTCTGCCTGGTTCTACCCGCTGCCCGGAACGCTACGCAGGGCAAAAGCGGTTCTCGTCCTCCGTGCTTGCTTTTTCTCAGAAAGAGCCGTGGTGTGCGTTTTCGCCGGAAAACGCGTTTTCGGCCGAAAACGTGTACGTTTGCACTTCCCCGCCACAGGGAAGCTGCTAGCCGGGAATTCTCTGCCTGGTTCTACCCGCTGCCCGGAACGCTACGCAGGGCAAAAGCGGTTCTCGTCCTCCGTGCTTGCTTTTTCTCAGAAAGAGCCGTGGTGTGCGTTTTCGCCGGAAAACGCGTTTTCGGCCGAAAACGTGTACGTTTGCACTTCCCCGCCACAGGGAAGCTGCTAGCCGGGAATTCTCTGCCTGGTTCTACCCGCTGCCCGGAACGCTACGCAGGGCAAAAGCGGTTCTCGTCCTCCGTGCTTGCTTTTTCTCAGAAAGAGCCGTGGTGTGCGTTTTCGCCGGAAAACGCGTTTTCGGCCGAAAACGTGTACGTTTGCACTTCCCCGCCACAGGGAAGCTGCTAGCCGGGAATTCTCTGCCTGGTTCTACCCGCTGCCCGGAACGCTACGCAGGGCAAAAGCGGTTCTCGTCCTCCGTGCTTGCTTTTTCTCAGAAAGAGCCGTGGTGTGCGTTTTCGCCGGAAAACGCGTTTTCGGCCGAAAACGTGTACGTTTGCACTTCCCCGCCACAGGGAAGCTGCTAGCCGGGAATTCTCTGCCTGGTTCTACCCGCTGCCCGGAACGCTACGCAGGGCAAAAGCGGTTCTCGTCCTCCGTGCTTGCTTTTTCTCAGAAAGAGCCGTGGTGTGCGTTTTCGCCGGAAAACGCGTTTTCGGCCGAAAACGTGTACGTTTGCACTTCCCCGCCACAGGGAAGCTGCTAGCCGGGAATTCTCTGCCTGGTTCTACCCGCTGCCCGGAACGCTACGCAGGGCAAAAGCGGTTCTCGTCCTCCGTGCTTGCTTTTTCTCAGAAAGAGCCGTGGTGTGCGTTTTCGCCGGAAAACGCGTTTTCGGCCGAAAACGTGTACGTTTGCACTTCCCCGCCACAGGGAAGCTGCTAGCCGGGAATTCTCTGCCTGGTTCTACCCGCTGCCCGGAACGCTACGCAGGGCAAAAGCGGTTCTCGTCCTCCGTGCTTGCTTTTTCTCAGAAAGAGCCGTGGTGTGCGTTTTCGCCGGAAAACGCGTTTTCGGCCGAAAACGTGTACGTTTGCACTTCCCCGCCACAGGGAAGCTGCTAGCCGGGAATTCTCTGCCTGGTTCTACCCGCTGCCCGGAACGCTACGCAGGGCAAAAGCGGTTCTCGTCCTCCGTGCTTGCTTTTTCTCAGAAAGAGCCGTGGTGTGCGTTTTCGCCGGAAAACGCGTTTTCGGCCGAAAACGTGTACGTTTGCACTTCCCCGCCACAGGGAAGCTGCTAGCCGGGAATTCTCTGCCTGGTTCTACCCGCTGCCCGGAACGCTACGCAGGGCAAAAGCGGTTCTCGTCCTCCGTGCTTGCTTTTTCTCAGAAAGAGCCGTGGTGTGCGTTTTCGCCGGAAAACGCGTTTTCGGCCGAAAACGTGTACGTTTGCACTTCCCCGCCACAGGGAAGCTGCTAGCCGGGAATTCTCTGCCTGGTTCTACCCGCTGCCCGGAACGCTACGCAGGGCAAAAGCGGTTCTCGTCCTCCGTGCTTGCTTTTTCTCAGAAAGAGCCGTGGTGTGCGTTTTCGCCGGAAAACGCGTTTTCGGCCGAAAACGTGTACGTTTGCACTTCCCCGCCACAGGGAAGCTGCTAGCCGGGAATTCTCTGCCTGGTTCTACCCGCTGCCCGGAACGCTACGCAGGGCAAAAGCGGTTCTCGTCCTCCGTGCTTGCTTTTTCTCAGAAAGAGCCGTGGTGTGCGTTTTCGCCGGAAAACGCGTTTTCGGCCGAAAACGTGTACGTTTGCACTTCCCCGCCACAGGGAAGCTGCTAGCCGGGAATTCTCTGCCTGGTTCTACCCGCTGCCCGGAACGCTACGCAGGGCAAAAGCGGTTCTCGTCCTCCGTGCTTGCTTTTTCTCAGAAAGAGCCGTGGTGTGCGTTTTCGCCGGAAAACGCGTTTTCGGCCGAAAACGTGTACGTTTGCACTTCCCCGCCACAGGGAAGCTGCTAGCCGGGAATTCTCTGCCTGGTTCTACCCGCTGCCCGGAACGCTACGCAGGGCAAAAGCGGTTCTCGTCCTCCGTGCTTGCTTTTTCTCAGAAAGAGCCGTGGTGTGCGTTTTCGCCGGAAAACGCGTTTTCGGCCGAAAACGTGTACGTTTGCACTTCCCCGCCACAGGGAAGCTGCTAGCCGGGAATTCTCTGCCTGGTTCTACCCGCTGCCCGGAACGCTACGCAGGGCAAAAGCGGTTCTCGTCCTCCGTGCTTGCTTTTTCTCAGAAAGAGCCGTGGTGTGCGTTTTCGCCGGAAAACGCGTTTTCGGCCGAAAACGTGTACGTTTGCACTTCCCCGCCACAGGGAAGCTGCTAGCCGGGAATTCTCTGCCTGGTTCTACCCGCTGCCCGGAACGCTACGCAGGGCAAAAGCGGTTCTCGTCCTCCGTGCTTGCTTTTTCTCAGAAAGAGCCGTGGTGTGCGTTTTCGCCGGAAAACGCGTTTTCGGCCGAAAACGTGTACGTTTGCACTTCCCCGCCACAGGGAAGCTGCTAGCCGGGAATTCTCTGCCTGGTTCTACCCGCTGCCCGGAACGCTACGCAGGGCAAAAGCGGTTCTCGTCCTCCGTGCTTGCTTTTTCTCAGAAAGAGCCGTGGTGTGCGTTTTCGCCGGAAAACGCGTTTTCGGCCGAAAACGTGTACGTTTGCACTTCCCCGCCACAGGGAAGCTGCTAGCCGGGAATTCTCTGCCTGGTTCTACCCGCTGCCCGGAACGCTACGCAGGGCAAAAGCGGTTCTCGTCCTCCGTGCTTGCTTTTTCTCAGAAAGAGCCGTGGTGTGCGTTTTCGCCGGAAAACGCGTTTTCGGCCGAAAACGTGTACGTTTGCACTTCCCCGCCACAGGGAAGCTGCTAGCCGGGAATTCTCTGCCTGGTTCTACCCGCTGCCCGGAACGCTACGCAGGGCAAAAGCGGTTCTCGTCCTCCGTGCTTGCTTTTTCTCAGAAAGAGCCGTGGTGTGCGTTTTCGCCGGAAAACGCGTTTTCGGCCGAAAACGTGTACGTTTGCACTTCCCCGCCACAGGGAAGCTGCTAGCCGGGAATTCTCTGCCTGGTTCTACCCGCTGCCCGGAACGCTACGCAGGGCAAAAGCGGTTCTCGTCCTCCGTGCTTGCTTTTTCTCAGAAAGAGCCGTGGTGTGCGTTTTCGCCGGAAAACGCGTTTTCGGCCGAAAACGTGTACGTTTGCACTTCCCCGCCACAGGGAAGCTGCTAGCCGGGAATTCTCTGCCTGGTTCTACCCGCTGCCCGGAACGCTACGCAGGGCAAAAGCGGTTCTCGTCCTCCGTGCTTGCTTTTTCTCAGAAAGAGCCGTGGTGTGCGTTTTCGCCGGAAAACGCGTTTTCGGCCGAAAACGTGTACGTTTGCACTTCCCCGCCACAGGGAAGCTGCTAGCCGGGAATTCTCTGCCTGGTTCTACCCGCTGCCCGGAACGCTACGCAGGGCAAAAGCGGTTCTCGTCCTCCGTGCTTGCTTTTTCTCAGAAAGAGCCGTGGTGTGCGTTTTCGCCGGAAAACGCGTTTTCGGCCGAAAACGTGTACGTTTGCACTTCCCCGCCACAGGGAAGCTGCTAGCCGGGAATTCTCTGCCTGGTTCTACCCGCTGCCCGGAACGCTACGCAGGGCAAAAGCGGTTCTCGTCCTCCGTGCTTGCTTTTTCTCAGAAAGAGCCGTGGTGTGCGTTTTCGCCGGAAAACGCGTTTTCGGCCGAAAACGTGTACGTTTGCACTTCCCCGCCACAGGGAAGCTGCTAGCCGGGAATTCTCTGCCTGGTTCTACCCGCTGCCCGGAACGCTACGCAGGGCAAAAGCGGTTCTCGTCCTCCGTGCTTGCTTTTTCTCAGAAAGAGCCGTGGTGTGCGTTTTCGCCGGAAAACGCGTTTTCGGCCGAAAACGTGTACGTTTGCACTTCCCCGCCACAGGGAAGCTGCTAGCCGGGAATTCTCTGCCTGGTTCTACCCGCTGCCCGGAACGCTACGCAGGGCAAAAGCGGTTCTCGTCCTCCGTGCTTGCTTTTTCTCAGAAAGAGCCGTGCTGTGCGTTTTCGCCGGAAAACGCGTTTTCGGCCGAAAACGTGTACGTTTGCACTTCCCCGCCACAGGGAAGCTGCTAGCCGGGAATTCTCTGCCTGGTTCTACCCGCTGCCCGGAACGCTACGCAGGGCAAAAGCGGTTCTCGTCCTCCGTGCTTGCTTTTTCTCAGAAAGAGCCGTGGTGTGCCTTTTCGCCGGAAAACACGTTTTCGGCCGAAAACGTGTACGTTTGCACTTCCCCGCCACAGGGAAGCTGCTAGCCGGGAATTCTCTGCCTGGTTCTACCCGCTGCCCGGAACGCTACGCAGGCCAAAAGCGGTTCTCGTCCTCCGTGCTTGCTTTTTCTCAGAAAGAGCCGTGGTGTGAGTTTTCGCCGGAAAACGCGTTTTCGGCCGAAAACGTGTACGTTTGCACTTCCCCGCCACAGGGAAGCTGCTAGCCGGGAATTCTCTGCCTGGTTCTACCCGCTGCCCGGAACGCTACGCAGGGCAAAAGCGGTTCTCGTCCTCCGTGCTTGCTTTTTCTCAGAAAGAGCCGTGGTGTGCGTTTTCGCCGGAAAACGCGTTTTCGGCCGAAAACGTGTACGTTTGCACTTCCCCGCCACAGGGAAGCTGCTACCCGGGAATTCTCTGCCTGGTTCTACCCGCTGCCCGGAACGCTACGCAGGGCAAAAGCGGTTCTCGTCCTCCGTGCTTGCTTTTTCTCAGAAAGAGCCGTGGTGTGCCTTTTCGCCGGAAAACACGTTTTCGGCCGAAAACGTGTACGTTTGCACTTCCCCGCCACAGGGAAGCTGCTAGCCGGGAATTCTCTGCCTGGTTCTACCCGCTGCCCGGAACGCTACGCAGGGCAAAAGCGGTTCTCGTCCTCCGTGCTTGCTTTTTCTCAGAAAGAGCCGTGGTGTGCCTTTTTGCCGGAAAACGCGTTTTCGGCCGAAAACGTGTACGTTTGCACTTCCCCGCCACAGGGAAGCTGCTAGCCGGGAATTCTCTGCCTGGTTCTACCCGCTGCCCGGAACGCTAAACAGGGCAAAAGCGGTTCCCGTCCTCCGTGCTTGCTTTTTCTCAGAAAGAGCCGTGGTGTGCGTTTTCGCCGGAAAACGCGTTTTCGGCCGAAAACGTGTACGTTTGCACTTCCCCGCCACAGGGAAGCTGCTAGCCGGGAATTCTCTGCCTGGTTCTACCCGCTGCCCGGAACGCTACGCAGGGCAAAAGCGGTTCTCGTCCTCCGTGCTTGCTTTTTCTCAGAAAGAGCCGTGGTGTGCGTTTTCGCCGGAAAACGCGTTTTCGGCCGAAAACGTGTACGTTTGCACTTCCCCGCCACAGGGAAGCTGCTAGCCGGGAATTCTCTGCCTGGTTCTACCCGCTGCCCGGAACGCTACGCAGGGCAAAAGCGGTTCTCGTCCTCCGTGCTTGCTTTTTCTCAGAAAGAGCCGTGGTGTGCGTTTTCGCCGGAAAACGCGTTTTCGGCCGAAAACGTGTACGTTTGCACTTCCCCGCCACAGGGAAGCTGCTAGCCGGGAATTCTCTGCCTGGTTCTACCCGCTGCCCGGAACGCTACGCAGGGCAAAAGCGGTTCTCGTCCTCCGTGTTGCTTTTTCTCAGAAAGAGCCGTGGTGTGCGTTTTCGCCGGAAAACGCGTTTTCGGCCGAAAACGTGTACGTTTGCACTTCCCCGCCACAGGGAAGCTGCTAGCCGGGAATTCTCTGCCTGGTTCTACCCGCTGCCCGGAACGCTACGCAGGGCAAAAGCGGTTCTCGTCCTCCGTGCTTGCTTTTTCTCAGAAAGAGCCGTGGTGTGCGTTTTCGCCGGAAAACGCGTTTTCGGCCGAAAACGTGTACGTTTGCACTTCCCCGCCACAGGGAAGCTGCTAGCCGGGAATTCTCTGCCTGGTTCTACCCGCTGCCCGGAACGCTACGCAGGGCAAAAGCGGTTCTCGTCCTCCGTGCTTGCTTTTTCTCAGAAAGAGCCGTGGTGTGCGTTTTCGCCGGAAAACGCGTTTTCGGCCGAAAACGTGTACGTTTGCACTTCCCCGCCACAGGGAAGCTGCTAGCCGGGAATTCTCTGCCTGGTTCTACCCGCTGCCCGGAACGCTACGCAGGGCAAAAGCGGTTCTCGTCCTCCGTGCTTGCTTTTTCTCAGAAAGAGCCGTGGTGTGCGTTTTCGCCGGAAAACGCGTTTTCGGCCGAAAACGTGTACGTTTGCACTTCCCCGCCACAGGGAAGCTGCTAGCCGGGAATTCTCTGCCTGGTTCTACCCGCTGCCCGGAACGCTACGCAGGGCAAAAGCGGTTCTCGTCCTCCGTGCTTGCTTTTTCTCAGAAAGAGCCGTGGTGTGCGTTTTCGCCGGAAAACGCGTTTTCGGCCGAAAACGTGTACGTTTGCACTTCCCCGCCACAGGGAAGCTGCTAGCCGGGAATTCTCTGCCTGGTTCTACCCGCTGCCCGGAACGCTACGCAGGGCAAAAGCGGTTCTCGTCCTCCGTGCTTGCTTTTTCTCAGAAAGAGCCGTGGTGTGCGTTTTCGCCGGAAAACGCGTTTTCGGCCGAAAACGTGTACGTTTGCACTTCCCCGCCACAGGGAAGCTGCTAGCCGGGAATTCTCTGCCTGGTTCTACCCGCTGCCCGGAACGCTACGCAGGGCAAAAGCGGTTCTCGTCCTCCGTGCTTGCTTTTTCTCAGAAAGAGCCGTGGTGTGCGTTTTCGCCGGAAAACGCGTTTTCGGCCGAAAACGTGTACGTTTGCACTTCCCCGCCACAGGGAAGCTGCTAGCCGGGAATTCTCTGCCTGGTTCTACCCGCTGCCCGGAACGCTACGCAGGGCAAAAGCGGTTCTCGTCCTCCGTGCTTGCTTTTTCTCAGAAAGAGCCGTGGTGTGCGTTTTCGCCGGAAAACGCGTTTTCGGCCGAAAACGTGTACGTTTGCACTTCCCCGCCACAGGGAAGCTGCTAGCCGGGAATTCTCTGCCTGGTTCTACCCGCTGCCCGGAACGCTACGCAGGGCAAAAGCGGTTCTCGTCCTCCGTGCTTGCTTTTTCTCAGAAAGAGCCGTGGTGTGCGTTTTCGCCGGAAAACGCGTTTTCGGCCGAAAACGTGTACGTTTGCACTTCCCCGCCACAGGGAAGCTGCTAGCCGGGAATTCTCTGCCTGGTTCTACCCGCTGCCCGGAACGCTACGCAGGGCAAAAGCGGTTCTCGTCCTCCGTGCTTGCTTTTTCTCAGAAAGAGCCGTGGTGTGCGTTTTCGCCGGAAAACGCGTTTTCGGCCGAAAACGTGTACGTTTGCACTTCCCCGCCACAGGGAAGCTGCTAGCCGGGAATTCTCTGCCTGGTTCTACCCGCTGCCCGGAACGCTACGCAGGGCAAAAGCGGTTCTCGTCCTCCGTGCTTGCTTTTTCTCAGAAAGAGCCGTGGTGTGCGTTTTCGCCGGAAAACGCGTTTTCGGCCGAAAACGTGTACGTTTGCACTTCCCCGCCACAGGGAAGCTGCTAGCCGGGAATTCTCTGCCTGGTTCTACCCGCTGCCCGGAACGCTACGCAGGGCAAAAGCGGTTCTCGTCCTCCGTGCTTGCTTTTTCTCAGAAAGAGCCGTGGTGTGCGTTTTCGCCGGAAAACGCGTTTTCGGCCGAAAACGTGTACGTTTGCACTTCCCCGCCACAGGGAAGCTGCTAGCCGGGAATTCTCTGCCTGGTTCTACCCGCTGCCCGGAACGCTACGCAGGGCAAAAGCGGTTCTCGTCCTCCGTGCTTGCTTTTTCTCAGAAAGAGCCGTGGTGTTCGATTTCGCCGGAAAACGCGTTTTCGGCCGAAAACGTGTACGTTTGCACTTCCCCGCCACAGGGAAGCTGCTAGCCGGGAATTCTCTGCCTGGTTCTACCCGCTGCCCGGAACGCTACGCAGGGCAAAAGCGGTTCTCGTCCTCCGTGCTTGCTTTTTCTCAGAAAGAGCCGTGGTGTGCGTTTTCGCCGGAAAACGCGTTTTCGGCCGAAAACGTGTACGTTTGCACTTCCCCGCCACAGGGAAGCTGCTAGCCGGGAATTCTCTGCCTGGTTCTACCCGCTGCCCGGAACGCTACGCAGGGCAAAAGCGGTTCTCGTCCTCCGTGCTTGCTTTTTCTCAGAAAGAGCCGTGGTGTGCGTTTTCGCCGGAAAACGCGTTTTCGGCCGAAAACGTGTACGTTTGCACTTCCCCGCCACAGGGAAGCTGCTAGCCGGGAATTCTCTGCCTGGTTCTACCCGCTGCCCGGAACGCTACGCAGGGCAAAAGCGGTTCTCGTCCTCCGTGCTTGCTTTTTCTCAGAAAGAGCCGTGGTGTGCGTTTTCGCCGGAAAACGCGTTTTCGGCCGAAAACGTGTACGTTTGCACTTCCCCGCCACAGGGAAGCTGCTAGCCGGGAATTCTCTGCCTGGTTCTACCCGCTGCCCGGAACGCTACGCAGGGCAAAAGCGGTTCTCGTCCTCCGTGCTTGCTTTTTCTCAGAAAGAGCCGTGGTGTGCGTTTTCGCCGGAAAACGCGTTTTCGGCCGAAAACGTGTACGTTTGCACTTCCCCGCCACAGGGAAGCTGCTAGCCGGGAATTCTCTGCCTGGTTCTACCCGCTGCCCGGAACGCTACGCAGGGCAAAAGCGGTTCTCGTCCTCCGTGCTTGCTTTTTCTCAGAAAGAGCCGTGGTGTGCGTTTTCGCCGGAAAACGCGTTTTCGGCCGAAAACGTGTACGTTTGCACTTCCCCGCCACAGGGAAGCTGCTAGCCGGGAATTCTCTGCCTGGTTCTACCCGCTGCCCGGAACGCTACGCAGGGCAAAAGCGGTTCTCGTCCTCCGTGCTTGCTTTTTCTCAGAAAGAGCCGTGGTGTGCGTTTTCGCCGGAAAACGCGTTCGGCCGAAAACGTGTACGTTTGCACTTCCCCGCCACAGGGAAGCTGCTAGCCGGGAATTCTCTGCCTGGTTCTACCCGCTGCCCGGAACGCTACGCAGGGCAAAAGCGGTTCTCGTCCTCCGTGCTTGCTTTTTCTCAGAAAGAGCCGTGGTGTGCGTTTTCGCCGGAAAACGCGTTTTCGGCCGAAAACGTGTACGTTTGCACTTCCCCGCCACAGGGAAGCTGCTAGCCGGGAATTCTCTGCCTGGTTCTACCCGCTGCCCGGAACGCTACGCAGGGCAAAAGCGGTTCTCGTCCTCCGTGCTTGCTTTTTCTCAGAAAGAGCCGTGGTGTGCGTTTTCGCCGGAAAACGCGTTTTCGGCCGAAAACGTGTACGTTTGCACTTCCCCGCCACAGGGAAGCTGCTAGCCGGGAATTCTCTGCCTGGTTCTACCCGCTGCCCGGAACGCTACGCAGGGCAAAAGCGGTTCTCGTCCTCCGTGCTTGCTTTTTCTCAGAAAGAGCCGTGGTGTGCGCTTTAGCCGGAAAACGCGTTTTCGGCCGAAAACGTGTACGTTTGCACTTCCCCGCCACAGGGAAGCTGCTAGCCGGGAATTCTCTGCCTGGTTTCTACCCGCTGCCCGGAACGCTACGCAGGGCAAAAGCGGTTTCTCGTCCTCCGTGCTTGCTTTTTCTCAGAAAGCGCCGTGGTGTGCGTTTTCGCCGGAAAACGCGTTTTCGGCCGAAAAACGTGTACGTTTGCACTTCCCCGCCACAGGGAAGCTGCTAGCCGGGAATTCTCTGCCTGGTTCTACACGCTACCCGGAATGCTACGCAGGGCAAAAGCGGTTCTCGTCCTCCGTGCTTGCTTTTTCTCAGAAAGAGCCGTGGTGTGCGATTTCGCCGGAAAACGCGTTTTCGGCCGAAAACGTGTACGTTTGCACTTCCCCGCCACAGGGAAGCTGCTAGCCGGGAATTCTCTGCCTGGTTCTACCCGCTGCCCGGAACGCTACGCAGGGCAAAAGCGGTTCTCGTCCTCCGTGCTTGCTTTTTCTCAGAAAGAGCCGTGGTGTGCGTTTTGGCCGGAAAACGCGTTTTCGGCCGAAAACGTGTACGTTTGCACTTCCCCGCCACAGGGAAGCTGCTAGCCGGGAATTCTCTGCCTGGTTCTACCCGCTGCCCGGAACGCTACGCAGGGCAAAAGCGGTTCTCGTCCTCCGTGCTTGCTTTTTCTCAGAAAGAGCCGTGGTGTGCGTTTTCGCCGGAAAACGCGTTTTCGGCCGAAAACGTGTACGTTTGCACTTCCCCGCCACAGGGAAGCTGCTAGCCGGGAATTCTCTGCCTGGTTCTACCCGCTGCCCGGAACGCTACGCAGGGCAAAAGCGGTTCTCGTCCTCCGTGCTTGCTTTTTCTCAGAAAGAGCCGTGGTGTGCGCTTTCGCCGGAAAACGCGTTTTCGGCCGAAAACGTGTACGTTTGCACTTCCCCGCCACAGGGAAGCTGCTAGCCGGGAATTCTCTGCCTGGTTCTACCCGCTGCCCGGAACGCTACGCAGGGCAAAAGCGGTTCTCGTCCTCCGTGCTTGCTTTTTCTCAGAAAGAGCCGTGGTGTGCGTTTTCGCCGGAAAACGCGTTTTCGGCCGAAAACGTGTACGTTTGCACTTCCCCGCCACAGGGAAGCTGCTAGCCGGGAATTCTCTGCCTGGTTCTACCCGCTGCCCGGAACGCTACGCAGGGCAAAAGCGGTTCTCGTCCTCCGTGCTTGCTTTTTCTCAGAAAGAGCCGTGGTGTGCGTTTTCGCCGGAAAACGCGTTTTCGGCCGAAAACGTGTACGTTTGCACTTCCCCGCCACAGGGAAGCTGCTAGCCGGGAATTCTCTGCCTGGTTCTACCCGCTGCCCGGAACGCTACGCAGGGTAAAAGCGGTTCTCGTCCTCCGTGCTTGCTTTTTCTCAGAAAGAGCCGTGGTGTGCGTTTTCGCCGGAAAACGCGTTTTCGGCCGAAAACGTGTACGTTTGCACTTCCCCGCCACAGGGAAGCTGCTAGCCGGGAATTCTCTGCCTGGTTCTACCCGCTGCCCGGAACGCTACGCAGGGCAAAAGCGGTTCTCGTCCTCCGTGCTTGCTTTTTCTCAGAAAGAGCCGTGGTGTGCGCTTTCGCCGGAAAACGCGTTTTCGGCCGAAAACGTGTACGTTTGCACTTCCCCGCCACAGGGAAGCTGCTAGCCGGGAATTCTCTGCCTGGTTCTACCCGCTACCCGGAACGCTACGCAGGGCAAAAGCGGTTCTCGTCCTCCGTGCTTGCTTTTTCTCAGAAAGAGCCGTGGTGTGCGCTTTCGCCGGAAAACGCGTTTTCGGCCGAAAACGTGTACGTTTGCACTTCCCCGCCACAGGGAAGCTGCTAGCCGGGAATTCTCTGCCTGGTTCTACCCGCTGCCCGGAACGCTACGCAGGGCAAAAGCGGTTCTCGTCCTCCGTGCTTGCTTTTTCTCAGAAAGAGCCGTGGTGTGCGTTTTCGCCGGAAAACGCGTTTTCGGCCGAAAACGTGTACGTTTGCACTTCCCCGCCACAGGGAAGCTGCTAGCCGGGAATTCTCTGCCTGGTTCTACCCGCTGCCCGGAACGCTACGCAGGGCAAAAGCGGTTCTCGTCCTCCGTGCTTGCTTTTTCTCAGAAAGAGCCGTGGTGTGCGTTTTCGCCGGAAAACGCGTTTTCGGCCGAAAACGTGTACGTTTGCACTTCCCCGCCACAGGGAAGCTGCTAGCCGGGAATTCTCTGCCTGGTTCTACCCGCTGCCCGGAACGCTACGCAGGGCAAAAGCGGTTCTCGTCCTCCGTGCTTGCTTTTTCTCAGAAAGAGCCGTGGTGTGCGCTTTCGCCGGAAAACGCGTTTTCGGCCGAAAACGTGTACGTTTGCACTTCCCCGCCACAGGGAAGCTGCTAGCCGGGAATTCTCTGCCTGGTTCTACCCGCTGCCCGGAACGCTACGCAGGGCAAAAGCGGTTCTCGTCCTCCGTGCTTGCTTTTTCTCAGAAAGAGCCGTGGTGTGCGTTTTCGCCGGAAAACGCGTTTTCGGCCGAAAACGTGTACGTTTGCACTTCCCCGCCACAGGGAAGCTGCTAGCCGGGAATTCTCTGCCTGGTTCTACCCGCTGCCCGGAACGCTACGCAGGGCAAAAGCGGTTCTCGTCCTCCGTGCTTGCTTTTTCTCAGAAAGAGCCGTGGTGTGCGCTTTAGCCGGAAAACGCGTTTTCGGCCGAAAACGTGTACGTTTGCACTTCCCCGCCACAGGGAAGCTGCTAGCCGGGAATTCTCTGCCTGGTTCTACCCGCTGCCCGGAACGCTACGCAGGGCAAAAGCGGTTCTCGTCCTCCGTGCTTGCTTTTTCTCAGAAAGCGCCGTGGTGTGCGTTTTCGCCGGAAAACGCTTTTTCGGCCGAAAACGTGTACGTTTGCACTTCCCCGCCACAGGGAAGCTGCTAGCCGGGAATTCTCTGCCTGGTTCTACACGCTACCCGGAATGCTACGCAGGGCAAAAGCGGTTCTCGTCCTCCGTGCTTGCTTTTTCTCAGAAAGAGCCGTGGTGTGCGATTTCGCCGGAAAACGCGTTTTCGGCCGAAAACGTGTACGTTTGCACTTCCCCGCCACAGGGAAGCTGCTAGCCGGGAATTCTCTGCCTGGTTCTACCCGCTGCCCGGAACGCTACGCAGGGCAAAAGCGGTTCTCGTCCTCCGTGCTTGCTTTTTCTCAGAAAGAGCCGTGGTGTGCGTTTTGGCCGGAAAACGCGTTTTCGGCCGAAAACGTGTACGTTTGCACTTCCCCGCCACAGGGAAGCTGCTAGCCGGGAATTCTCTGCCTGGTTCTACCCGCTGCCCGGAACGCTACGCAGGGCAAAAGCGGTTCTCGTCCTCCGTGCTTGCTTTTTCTCAGAAAGAGCCGTGGTGTGCGTTTTCGCCGGAAAACGCGTTTTCGGCCGAAAACGTGTACGTTTGCACTTCCCCGCCACAGGGAAGCTGCTAGCCGGGAATTCTCTGCCTGGTTCTACCCGCTGCCCGGAACGCTACGCAGGGCAAAAGCGGTTCTCGTCCTCCGTGCTTGCTTTTTCTCAGAAAGAGCCGTGGTGTGCGCTTTCGCCGGAAAACGCGTTTTCGGCCGAAAACGTGTACGTTTGCACTTCCCCGCCACAGGGAAGCTGCTAGCCGGGAATTCTCTGCCTGGTTCTACCCGCTGCCCGGAACGCTACGCAGGGCAAAAGCGGTTCTCGTCCTCCGTGCTTGCTTTTTCTCAGAAAGAGCCGTGGTGTGCGTTTTCGCCGGAAAACGCGTTTTCGGCCGAAAACGTGTACGTTTGCACTTCCCCGCCACAGGGAAGCTGCTAGCCGGGAATTCTCTGCCTGGTTCTACCCGCTGCCCGGAACGCTACGCAGGGCAAAAGCGGTTCTCGTCCTCCGTGCTTGCTTTTTCTCAGAAAGAGCCGTGGTGTGCGTTTTCGCCGGAAAACGCGTTTTCGGCCGAAAACGTGTACGTTTGCACTTCCCCGCCACAGGGAAGCTGCTAGCCGGGAATTCTCTGCCTGGTTCTACCCGCTGCCCGGAACGCTACGCAGGGCAAAAGCGGTTCTCGTCCTCCGTGCTTGCTTTTTCTCAGAAAGAGCCGTGGTGTGCGTTTTCGCCGGAAAACGCGTTTTCGGCCGAAAACGTGTACGTTTGCACTTCCCCGCCACAGGGAAGCTGCTAGCCGGGAATTCTCTGCCTGGTTCTACCCGCTGCCCGGAACGCTACGCAGGGCAAAAGCGGTTCTCGTCCTCCGTGCTTGCTTTTTCTCAGAAAGAGCCGTGGTGTGCGCTTTCGCCGGAAAACGCGTTTTCGGCCGAAAACGTGTACGTTTGCACTTCCCCGCCACAGGGAAGCTGCTAGCCGGGAATTCTCTGCCTGGTTCTACCCGCTACCCGGAACGCTACGCAGGGCAAAAGCGGTTCTCGTCCTCCGTGCTTGCTTTTTCTCAGAAAGAGCCGTGGTGTGCGATTTCGCCGGAAAACGCGTTTTCGGCCGAAAACGTGTACGTTTGCACTTCCCCGCCACAGGGAAGCTGCTAGCCGGGAATTCTCTGCCTGGTTCTACCCGCTGCCCGGAACGCTACGCAGGGCAAAAGCGGTTCTCGTCCTCCGTGCTTGCTTTTTCTCAGAAAGAGCCGTGGTGTGCGTTTTCGCCGGAAAACGCGTTTTCGGCCGAAAACGTGTACGTTTGCACTTCCCCGCCACAGGGAAGCTGCTAGCCGGGAATTCTCTGCCTGGTTCTACCCGCTGCCCGGAACGCTACGCAGGGCAAAAGCGGTTCTCGTCCTCCGTGCTTGCTTTTTCTCAGAAAGAGCCGTGGTGTGCGTTTTCGCCGGAAAACGCGTTTTCGGCCGAAAACGTGTACGTTTGCACTTCCCCGCCACAGGGAAGCTGCTAGCCGGGAATTCTCTGCCTGGTTCTACCCGCTGCCCGGAACGCTACGCAGGGCAAAAGCGGTTCTCGTCCTCCGTGCTTGCTTTTTCTCAGAAAGAGCCGTGGTGTGCGCTTTCGCCGGAAAACGCGTTTTCGGCCGAAAACGTGTACGTTTGCACTTCCCCGCCACAGGGAAGCTGCTAGCCGGGAATTCTCTGCCTGGTTCTACCCGCTGCCCGGAACGCTACGCAGGGCAAAAGCGGTTCTCGTCCTCCGTGCTTGCTTTTTCTCAGAAAGAGCCGTGGTGTGCGCTTTAGCCGGAAAACGCGTTTTCGGCCGAAAACGTGTACGTTTGCACTTCCCCGCCACAGGGAAGCTGCTAGCCGGGAATTCTCTGCCTGGTTCTACCCGCTGCCCGGAACGCTACGCAGGGCAAAAGCGGTTCTCGTCCTCCGTGCTTGCTTTTTCTCAGAAAGAGCCGTGGTGTGCGTTTTCGCCGGAAAACGCGTTTTCGGCCGAAAACGTGTACGTTTGCACTTCCCCGCCACAGGGAAGCTGCTAGCCGGGAATTCTCTGCCTGGTTCTACCCGCTGCCCGGAACGCTACGCAGGGCAAAAGCGGTTCTCGTCCTCCGTGCTTGCTTTTTCTCAGAAAGAGCCGTGGTGTGCGTTTTCGCCGGAAAACGCGTTTTCGGCCGAAAACGTGTACGTTTGCACTTCCCCGCCACAGGGAAGCTGCTAGCCGGGAATTCTCTGCCTGGTTCTACCCGCTGCCCGGAACGCTACGCAGGGCAAAAGCGGTTCTCGTCCTCCGTGCTTGCTTTTTCTCAGAAAGCGCCGTGGTGTGCGTTTTCGCCGGAAAACGCTTTTTCGGCCGAAAACGTGTACGTTTGCACTTCCCCGCCACAGGGAAGCTGCTAGCCGGGAATTCTCTGCCTGGTTCTACACGCTACCCGGAATGCTACGCAGGGCAAAAGCGGTTCTCGTCCTCCGTGCTTGCTTTTTCTCAGAAAGAGCCGTGGTGTGCGATTTCGCCGGAAAACGCGTTTTCGGCCGAAAACGTGTACGTTTGCACTTCCCCGCCACAGGGAAGCTGCTAGCCGGGAATTCTCTGCCTGGTTCTACCCGCTGCCCGGAACGCTACGCAGGGCAAAAGCGGTTCTCGTCCTCCGTGCTTGCTTTTTCTCAGAAAGAGCCGTGGTGTGCGTTTTCGCCGGAAAACGCGTTTTCGGCCGAAAACGTGTACGTTTGCACTTCCCCGCCACAGGGAAGCTGCTAGCCGGGAATTCTCTGCCTGGTTCTACCCGCTGCCCGGAACGCTACGCAGGGCAAAAGCGGTTCTCGTCCTCCGTGCTTGCTTTTTCTCAGAAAGAGCCGTGGTGTGCGTTTTCGCCGGAAAACGCGTTTTCGGCCGAAAACGTGTACGTTTGCACTTCCCCGCCACAGGGAAGCTGCTAGCCGGGAATTCTCTGCCTGGTTCTACCCGCTGCCCGGAACGCTACGCAGGGCAAAAGCGGTTCTCGTCCTCCGTGCTTGCTTTTTCTCAGAAAGAGCCGTGGTGTGCGCTTTCGCCGGAAAACGCGTTTTCGGCCGAAAACGTGTACGTTTGCACTTCCCCGCCACAGGGAAGCTGCTAGCCGGGAATTCTCTGCCTGGTTCTACCCGCTGCCCGGAACGCTACGCAGGGCAAAAGCGGTTCTCGTCCTCCGTGCTTGCTTTTTCTCAGAAAGAGCCGTGGTGTGCGTTTTCGCCGGAAAACGCGTTTTCGGCCGAAAACGTGTACGTTTGCACTTCCCCGCCACAGGGAAGCTGCTAGCCGGGAACTCTCTGCCTGGTTCTACCCGCTGCCCGGAACGCTACGCAGGGCAAAAGCGGTTCTCGTCCTCCGTGCTTGCTTTTTCTCAGAAAGAGCCGTGGTGTGCGTTTTCGCCGGAAAACGCGTTTTCGGCCGAAAACGTGTACGTTTGCACTTCCCCGCCACAGGGAAGCTGCTAGCCGGGAATTCTCTGCCTGGTTCTACCCGCTGCCCGGAACGCTACGCAGGGCAAAAGCGGTTCTCGTCCTCCGTGCTTGCTTTTTCTCAGAAAGAGCCGTGGTGTGCGTTTTCGCCGGAAAACGCGTTTTCGGCCGAAAACGTGTACGTTTGCACTTCCCCGCCACAGGGAAGCTGCTAGCCGGGAATTCTCTGCCTGGTTCTACCCGCTGCCCGGAACGCTACGCAGGGCAAAAGCGGTTCTCGTCCTCCGTGCTTGCTTTTTCTCAGAAAGAGCCGTGGTGTGCGTTTTCGCCGGAAAACGCGTTTTCGGCCGAAAACGTGTACGTTTGCACTTCCCCGCCACAGGGAAGCTGCTAGCCGGGAATTCTCTGCCTGGTTCTACCCGCTGCCCGGAACGCTACGCACGGCAAAAGCGGTTCTCGTCCTCCGTGCTTGCTTTTTCTCAGAAAGAGCCGTGGTGTGCGTTTTGGCCGGAAAACGCGTTTTCGGCCGAAAACGTGTACGTTTGCACTTCCCCGCCACAGGGAAGCTGCTAGCCGGGAATTCTCTGCCTGGTTCTACCCGCTGCCCGGAACGCTACGCAGGGCAAAAGCGGTTCTCGTCCTCCGTGCTTGCTTTTTCTCAGAAAGAGCCGTGGTGTGCGTTTTCGCCGGAAAACGCGTTTTCGGCCGAAAACGTGTACGTTTGCACTTCCCCGCCACAGGGAAGCTGTTAGCCGGGAATTCTCTGCCTGGTTCTACCCGCTGCCCGGAACGCTACGCAGGGCAAAAGCGGTTCTCGTCCTCCGTGCTTGCTTTTTCTCAGAAAGAGCCGTGGTGTGCGTTTTGGCCGGAAAACGCGTTTTCGGCCGAAAACGTGTACGTTTGCACTTCCCCGCCACAGGGAAGCTGCTAGCCGGGAATTCTCTGCCTGGTTCTACCCGCTGCCCGGAACGCTACGCAGGGCAAAAGCGGTTCTCGTCCTCCGTGCTTGCTTTTTCTCAGAAAGAGCCGTGGTGTGCGCTTTCGCCGGAAAACGCGTTTTCGGCCGAAAACGTGTACGTTTGCACTTCCCCGCCACAGGGAAGCTGCTAGCCGGGAATTCTCTGCCTGGTTCTACCCGCTGCCCGGAACGCTACGCAGGGCAAAAGCGGTTCTCGTCCTCCGTGCTTGCTTTTTCTCAGAAAGAGCCGTGGTGTGCGTTTTCGCCGGAAAACGCGTTTTCGGCCGAAAACGTGTACGTTTGCACTTCCCCGCCACAGGGAAGCTGCTAGCCGGGAATTCTCTGCCTGGTTCTACCCGCTGCCCGGAACGCTACGCAGGGCAAAAGCGGTTCTCGTCCTCCGTGCTTGCTTTTTCTCAGAAAGAGCCGTGGTGTGCGTTTTCGCCGGAAAACGCGTTTTCGGCCGAAAACGTGTACGTTTGCACTTCCCCGCCACAGGGAAGCTGCTAGCCGGGAATTCTCTGCCTGGTTCTACCCGCTGCCCGGAACGCTACGCAGGGCAAAAGCGGTTCTCGTCCTCCGTGCTTGCTTTTTCTCAGAAAGAGCCGTGGTGTGCGTTTTCGCCGGAAAACGCGTTTTCGGCCGAAAACGTGTACGTTTGCACTTCCCCGCCACAGGGAAGCTGCTAGCCGGGAATTCTCTGCCTGGTTCTACCCGCTGCCCGGAACGCTACGCAGGGCAAAAGCGGTTCTCGTCCTCCGTGCTTGCTTTTTCTCAGAAAGAGCCGTGGTGTGCGTTTTCGCCGGAAAACGCGTTTTCGGCCGAAAA
The DNA here is from genome assembly GCF_965140245.1 of Athene noctua. Taxonomy (NCBI): domain Eukaryota; kingdom Metazoa; phylum Chordata; class Aves; order Strigiformes; family Strigidae; genus Athene; species Athene noctua. The sequence continues at coordinate 103,177 of NW_027437818.1, forward strand.
CGTGTACGTTTGCACTTCCCCGCCACAGGGAAGCTGCTAGCCGGGAATTCTCTGCCTGGTTCTACCCGCTGCCCGGAACGCTACGCAGGGCAAAAGCGGTTCTCGTCCTCCGTGCTTGCTTTTTCTCAGAAAGAGCCGTGGTGTGCGTTTTCGCCGGAAAACGCGTTTTCGGCCGAAAACGTGTACGTTTGCACTTCCCCGCCACAGGGAAGCTGCTAGCCGGGAATTCTCTGCCTGGTTCTACCCGCTGCCCGGAACGCTACGCAGGGCAAAAGCGGTTCTCGTCCTCCGTGCTTGCTTTTTCTCAGAAAGAGCCGTGGTGTGCGTTTTCGCCGGAAAACGCGTTTTCGGCCGAAAACGTGTACGTTTGCACTTCCCCGCCACAGGGAAGCTGCTAGCCGGGAATTCTCTGCCTGGTTCTACCCGCTGCCCGGAACGCTACGCAGGGCAAAAGCGGTTCTCGTCCTCCGTGCTTGCTTTTTCTCAGAAAGAGCCGTGGTGTGCGTTTTCGCCGGAAAACGCGTTTTCGGCCGAAAACGTGTACGTTTGCACTTCCCCGCCACAGGGAAGCTGCTAGCCGGGAATTCTCTGCCTGGTTCTACCCGCTGCCCGGAACGCTACGCAGGGCAAAAGCGGTTCTCGTCCTCCGTGCTTGCTTTTTCTCAGAAAGAGCCGTGGTGTGCGTTTTCGCCGGAAAACGCGTTTTCGGCCGAAAACGTGTACGTTTGCACTTCCCCGCCACAGGGAAGCTGCTAGCCGGGAATTCTCTGCCTGGTTCTACCCGCTGCCCGGAACGCTACGCAGGGCAAAAGCGGTTCTCGTCCTCCGTGCTTGCTTTTTCTCAGAAAGAGCCGTGGTGTGCGTTTTCGCCGGAAAACGCGTTTTCGGCCGAAAACGTGTACGTTTGCACTTCCCCGCCACAGGGAAGCTGCTAGCCGGGAATTCTCTGCCTGGTTCTACCCGCTGCCCGGAACGCTACGCAGGGCAAAAGCGGTTCTCGTCCTCCGTGCTTGCTTTTTCTCAGAAAGAGCCGTGGTGTGCGTTTTCGCCGGAAAACGCGTTTTCGGCCGAAAACGTGTACGTTTGCACTTCCCCGCCACAGGGAAGCTGCTAGCCGGGAATTCTCTGCCTGGTTCTACCCGCTGCCCGGAACGCTACGCAGGGCAAAAGCGGTTCTCGTCCTCCGTGCTTGCTTTTTCTCAGAAAGAGCCGTGGTGTGCGTTTTCGCCGGAAAACGCGTTTTCGGCCGAAAACGTGTACGTTTGCACTTCCCCGCCACAGGGAAGCTGCTAGCCGGGAATTCTCTGCCTGGTTCTACCCGCTGCCCGGAACGCTACGCAGGGCAAAAGCGGTTCTCGTCCTCCGTGCTTGCTTTTTCTCAGAAAGAGCCGTGGTGTGCGTTTTCGCCGGAAAACGCGTTTTCGGCCGAAAACGTGTACGTTTGCACTTCCCCGCCACAGGGAAGCTGCTAGCCGGGAATTCTCTGCCTGGTTCTACCCGCTGCCCGGAACGCTACGCAGGGCAAAAGCGGTTCTCGTCCTCCGTGCTTGCTTTTTCTCAGAAAGAGCCGTGGTGTGCGTTTTCGCCGGAAAACGCGTTTTCGGCCGAAAACGTGTACGTTTGCACTTCCCCGCCACAGGGAAGCTGCTAGCCGGGAATTCTCTGCCTGGTTCTACCCGCTGCCCGGAACGCTACGCAGGGCAAAAGCGGTTCTCGTCCTCCGTGCTTGCTTTTTCTCAGAAAGAGCCGTGGTGTGCGTTTTCGCCGGAAAACGCGTTTTCGGCCGAAAACGTGTACGTTTGCACTTCCCCGCCACAGGGAAGCTGCTAGCCGGGAATTCTCTGCCTGGTTCTACCCGCTGCCCGGAACGCTACGCAGGGCAAAAGCGGTTCTCGTCCTCCGTGCTTGCTTTTTCTCAGAAAGAGCCGTGGTGTGCGTTTTCGCCGGAAAACGCGTTTTCGGCCGAAAACGTGTACGTTTGCACTTCCCCGCCACAGGGAAGCTGCTAGCCGGGAATTCTCTGCCTGGTTCTACCCGCTGCCCGGAACGCTACGCAGGGCAAAAGCGGTTCTCGTCCTCCGTGCTTGCTTTTTCTCAGAAAGAGCCGTGGTGTGCGTTTTCGCCGGAAAACGCGTTTTCGGCCGAAAACGTGTACGTTTGCACTTCCCCGCCACAGGGAAGCTGCTAGCCGGGAATTCTCTGCCTGGTTCTACCCGCTGCCCGGAACGCTACGCAGGGCAAAAGCGGTTCTCGTCCTCCGTGCTTGCTTTTTCTCAGAAAGAGCCGTGGTGTGCGTTTTCGCCGGAAAACGCGTTTTCGGCCGAAAACGTGTACGTTTGCACTTCCCCGCCACAGGGAAGCTGCTAGCCGGGAATTCTCTGCCTGGTTCTACCCGCTGCCCGGAACGCTACGCAGGGCAAAAGCGGTTCTCGTCCTCCGTGCTTGCTTTTTCTCAGAAAGAGCCGTGGTGTGCGTTTTCGCCGGAAAACGCGTTTTCGGCCGAAAACGTGTACGTTTGCACTTCCCCGCCACAGGGAAGCTGCTAGCCGGGAATTCTCTGCCTGGTTCTACCCGCTGCCCGGAACGCTACGCAGGGCAAAAGCGGTTCTCGTCCTCCGTGCTTGCTTTTTCTCAGAAAGAGCCGTGGTGTGCGTTTTCGCCGGAAAACGCGTTTTCGGCCGAAAACGTGTACGTTTGCACTTCCCCGCCACAGGGAAGCTGCTAGCCGGGAATTCTCTGCCTGGTTCTACCCGCTGCCCGGAACGCTACGCAGGGCAAAAGCGGTTCTCGTCCTCCGTGCTTGCTTTTTCTCAGAAAGAGCCGTGGTGTGCGTTTTCGCCGGAAAACGCGTTTTCGGCCGAAAACGTGTACGTTTGCACTTCCCCGCCACAGGGAAGCTGCTAGCCGGGAATTCTCTGCCTGGTTCTACCCGCTGCCCGGAACGCTACGCAGGGCAAAAGCGGTTCTCGTCCTCCGTGCTTGCTTTTTCTCAGAAAGAGCCGTGGTGTGCGTTTTCGCCGGAAAACGCGTTTTCGGCCGAAAACGTGTACGTTTGCACTTCCCCGCCACAGGGAAGCTGCTAGCCGGGAATTCTCTGCCTGGTTCTACCCGCTGCCCGGAACGCTACGCAGGGCAAAAGCGGTTCTCGTCCTCCGTGCTTGCTTTTTCTCAGAAAGAGCCGTGGTGTGCGTTTTCGCCGGAAAACGCGTTTTCGGCCGAAAACGTGTACGTTTGCACTTCCCCGCCACAGGGAAGCTGCTAGCCGGGAATTCTCTGCCTGGTTCTACCCGCTGCCCGGAACGCTACGCAGGGCAAAAGCGGTTCTCGTCCTCCGTGCTTGCTTTTTCTCAGAAAGAGCCGTGGTGTGCGTTTTCGCCGGAAAACGCGTTTTCGGCCGAAAACGTGTACGTTTGCACTTCCCCGCCACAGGGAAGCTGCTAGCCGGGAATTCTCTGCCTGGTTCTACCCGCTGCCCGGAACGCTACGCAGGGCAAAAGCGGTTCTCGTCCTCCGTGCTTGCTTTTTCTCAGAAAGAGCCGTGGTGTGCGTTTTCGCCGGAAAACGCGTTTTCGGCCGAAAACGTGTACGTTTGCACTTCCCCGCCACAGGGAAGCTGCTAGCCGGGAATTCTCTGCCTGGTTCTACCCGCTGCCCGGAACGCTACGCAGGGCAAAAGCGGTTCTCGTCCTCCGTGCTTGCTTTTTCTCAGAAAGAGCCGTGGTGTGCGTTTTCGCCGGAAAACGCGTTTTCGGCCGAAAACGTGTACGTTTGCACTTCCCCGCCACAGGGAAGCTGCTAGCCGGGAATTCTCTGCCTGGTTCTACCCGCTGCCCGGAACGCTACGCAGGGCAAAAGCGGTTCTCGTCCTCCGTGCTTGCTTTTTCTCAGAAAGAGCCGTGGTGTGCGTTTTCGCCGGAAAACGCGTTTTCGGCCGAAAACGTGTACGTTTGCACTTCCCCGCCACAGGGAAGCTGCTAGCCGGGAATTCTCTGCCTGGTTCTACCCGCTGCCCGGAACGCTACGCAGGGCAAAAGCGGTTCTCGTCCTCCGTGCTTGCTTTTTCTCAGAAAGAGCCGTGGTGTGCGTTTTCGCCGGAAAACGCGTTTTCGGCCGAAAACGTGTACGTTTGCACTTCCCCGCCACAGGGAAGCTGCTAGCCGGGAATTCTCTGCCTGGTTCTACCCGCTGCCCGGAACGCTACGCAGGGCAAAAGCGGTTCTCGTCCTCCGTGCTTGCTTTTTCTCAGAAAGAGCCGTGGTGTGCGTTTTCGCCGGAAAACGCGTTTTCGGCCGAAAACGTGTACGTTTGCACTTCCCCGCCACAGGGAAGCTGCTAGCCGGGAATTCTCTGCCTGGTTCTACCCGCTGCCCGGAACGCTACGCAGGGCAAAAGCGGTTCTCGTCCTCCGTGCTTGCTTTTTCTCAGAAAGAGCCGTGGTGTGCGTTTTCGCCGGAAAACGCGTTTTCGGCCGAAAACGTGTACGTTTGCACTTCCCCGCCACAGGGAAGCTGCTAGCCGGGAATTCTCTGCCTGGTTCTACCCGCTGCCCGGAACGCTACGCAGGGCAAAAGCGGTTCTCGTCCTCCGTGCTTGCTTTTTCTCAGAAAGAGCCGTGGTGTGCGTTTTCGCCGGAAAACGCGTTTTCGGCCGAAAACGTGTACGTTTGCACTTCCCCGCCACAGGGAAGCTGCTAGCCGGGAATTCTCTGCCTGGTTCTACCCGCTGCCCGGAACGCTACGCAGGGCAAAAGCGGTTCTCGTCCTCCGTGCTTGCTTTTTCTCAGAAAGAGCCGTGGTGTGCGTTTTCGCCGGAAAACGCGTTTTCGGCCGAAAACGTGTACGTTTGCACTTCCCCGCCACAGGGAAGCTGCTAGCCGGGAATTCTCTGCCTGGTTCTACCCGCTGCCCGGAACGCTACGCAGGGCAAAAGCGGTTCTCGTCCTCCGTGCTTGCTTTTTCTCAGAAAGAGCCGTGGTGTGCGTTTTCGCCGGAAAACGCGTTTTCGGCCGAAAACGTGTACGTTTGCACTTCCCCGCCACAGGGAAGCTGCTAGCCGGGAATTCTCTGCCTGGTTCTACCCGCTGCCCGGAACGCTACGCAGGGCAAAAGCGGTTCTCGTCCTCCGTGCTTGCTTTTTCTCAGAAAGAGCCGTGGTGTGCGTTTTCGCCGGAAAACGCGTTTTCGGCCGAAAACGTGTACGTTTGCACTTCCCCGCCACAGGGAAGCTGCTAGCCGGGAATTCTCTGCCTGGTTCTACCCGCTGCCCTGTGAACGCTACGCAGGGCAAAAGCGGTTCTCGTCCTCCGTGCTTGCTTTTTCTCAGAAAGAGCCGTGGTGTGCGTTTTCGCCGGAAAACGCGTTTTCGGCCGAAAACGTGTACGTTTGCACTTCCCCGCCACAGGGAAGCTGCTAGCCGGGAATTCTCTGCCTGGTTCTACCCGCTGCCCGGAACGCTACGCAGGGCAAAAGCGGTTCTCGTCCTCCGTGCTTGCTTTTTCTCAGAAAGAGCCGTGGTGTGCGTTTTCGCCGGAAAACGCGTTTTCGGCCGAAAACGTGTACGTTTGCACTTCCCCGCCACAGGGAAGCTGCTAGCCGGGAATTCTCTGCCTGGTTCTACCCGCTGCC